>NC_051164.1:71423872-71545285 GCF_013339745.2 Dermacentor silvarum | reverse complement strand
CTGTAATTGTTTGAATGTGTGCAGGGTGGCTGCCACAGCTTCTAATCTGGTTTTAAGCTGATGTTCTCGAGCTGCGACCCCATTTTTAATTATAATAGCAACGCCACCCGAGAGCCTGCTTGCCTGCTCTCGGTCGCGGCGGAAGACTTTATAGTTTTTGAGTATGTTTTCGTGTTTAGGACCTAAGTTTGTTTCTTGTAGACACAAAGCTACGGGTGAGTGTGTGGCTAGTATGTCTTTTATGTCATTTAGGTTATGTAAAAGTCCCCTGCAATTCCAGTGTATGAAAGCCATCTTGTAATTATATGTGTCGAAGACTTAGGTAGTGTTTTTAGGCCCCGTGATTCGGGGCTTCTCTTTTTTGTGGCGTTCTAGGGAGCCCCGCCGTTCATTCGACGTCGACGGCACAGGGCTGCCTTGACTTGTGTCCATTGTATCCTCAGATACGCTGGACGTCCGTGCTGGACGCACGGGTGTGTTCGAGCTGGGCCTCGCCGTGTGGAGAGAGGCCTTGAGGCTTGCTGATCTGGGGGTCTGCACAGCCTGCTTTTGATGGGGTGGCGCAGCGCTAGCTGCTTCCACCGAAGGCGCTGGAGGCTCTGCCCCAGCCTCACTGTGTGTGACCTGGGCAGGCCCTGGGAGCCGCTGTGCTGCCGCGCCATTTTGCAGCACAACGGAATAACTTTTTTACTGCACCAACGAAAGTCGCTTCCGCGCTTCTCTGAAAGTGATATTTTCTTTTACTTTGAGTGTGATGATCTCTTTCTCTTGTTTCCATGTTGGGCAAGCACGTGAGTAAGCAGGATGACTGCCCTCGCAGTTTACACAGAGGTGTGGTTGAACTTCACAATTGTCTGAGGGGTGGTCATGGGAAGCACACTTAGCGCATGTGGTTTGGCCCCGGCAGCTCTGTGAGCCGTGGCCATACCTTTGGCATTTGAAGCAGCGTCGCGGGTTGGGGATGTATGGTCGAAGTTTCAGTTTGGAGTAGCCTATCTCCACAGAGTCAGGCAGTATGCTCAATGCGAATGTTAGGACGAAGTGCTTTGTTTCGATTTCCTTGCCTTCCCTTCTGATTTTTATTCTGTACACATTTGTGACATGTTGTTCTTTGAGTCCGTTTAGGAGTTCTTCTTCGGTCACATACTTTAGGTCATCGTCAGAAATGACGCCACGAACAGTATTCAGTGATCGATGGGCGCTGATAGCTATAGGTATGTCCCCAAAGGCTGTTACTCCTGAAAGCTTCTCGTGTTGATGCTGGTACAACACCTCCAAAAGAAGGTCCCCATTGGCTAACTTCTTTATTTTATATCCTTGTCCTATGGCGTCAATTAGGGTTCTTGTGACATTGAAAGGAGAGACATGTCGTGCAGTAATTTTTGAGTGCTCACTATGGATTACGTGGAATCTGGGGAAGTTGGTTTTGTTCTTCGTGAAGAACTGAGCAGTGACATCGGTGCGCCCCCTTTTGTGCGGAGGGCGATCAGTTGATGAAAAAGAACTAGCCATAAAAATTATGCCTTTTTCGGCCACGGTACCAGCCACCCACCACGGAGCCCAACGAGGGGACGTGTCGGGAACTTGCAGGCAAGTCCTGCCCACGCCAGCTGTATACCGCAACTATAACCCAATATGGCGTAACTCAGGGTAGTTAGCCACACAAGGTTAACCCTAGCCGCCAGGAAAAAGAAGAGCTAAGAAGTGAGGAGGAGACAGGAGAGTTGAGGGAAAGAGGATAGGAAAGTGAAAGGTGGAGAGGAGGACAGGAAAAGGCGACTGCCGATTTCCCCTGGGTGGGTCAGCCCAGGGGTGCCGTCTATGTGAAGCAGAGGCCGAAGAGGTGTGTTGCCTCCGCCGGGGGGCCTTAAAGGTCCGAACACCCGGCATCGGCTCAACCCCCAGGATCCCCCTTTCCCCAGACACGGCTAAGCCGCGCACGGCTACACGCGGGAGGATCCAACCCCCATGTGCTCGGGTCCGTGGTGTCGCAACCCACCAAACGCCTGCTTACGCAGGCGCCCCTGCGGGGACACCAAGTAGCTTATGCTTAAATGGGCCTCGTAAACGTGTAGTAAACTACAGGGTAGTGTTGGTACTGGGGAAGAACATCGGGGAAAAGTTAAATGTTAGTAACGACACTGCTGTAGTGTGATATATAGGTAACAAAAAAAAGGAACACAAAAGAGTAATGCCCAAATGAAGCCCGAACTAATTTCGCGAACCTACCCAGCACAATGATGCTACCCAGGAGGGTTCGTACTGACAGCCAGCCCACATCTCTTTTGGTGAGACCCAAGCTCTCACCAGCCCTAACTGTTTCCCGGCAGAGCATTGAACGTGCGCCGAATGCCATCCCAAAAATTTGAACAGTTTTGCCTGGAAAAAGGACCTTCAAGGCGGCGTACTTTGCTCTTTTAGCAGCACACATGCGAATCAAGATGCCTTCGTTGGCATCCCAAGTGACCGCAAAGTCTACAATTGTCACCTGGTTGCCCTCTTCAACAATAAGATCAGGTTTCAACCGAATGTGATCCTTTGTCACAAGTAACTTCTCTGCATGTACCACTGCCTGCGGCCGCCGTTCCTTGACCATTCGAACCACATTCTTTGCGATAAAGTTGTGGCGTTCTGTTCTTGGCAAATGGACACTAGGGCATTCTTGCAAGATGTGAAACGCTGTTTCTGGCCTTGAATTACAGCGACGGCATAGCCGTGCCGTGGGATCGGTTGCATGCTTGTTGGACAAGGTACGTGTCGGATACAGGTTAGTACGAAGACGAAGTGCCCTAATCCTATCCCCATCCTTAAGCTGTTTGGAATCATATGCAAGCCATGAATTTGCAGTAAACTGGCATTTGTGTTTATACAATATATATAACAATATATACAATTTATACAATATATAGAACAGAGGGCTGAAAACTACGCTATTTGTTGAACGAATATAAAATTCAATAAAACCATTGCAAGCAAATAAACTATATGAAAAATTGCCTGTCCATTCTGGAAATACAGTCGCATTTTTTTAATGAATGAACACAACCCTTTCTTATACCTGCGGGCAATGAATTCCATAGTGTAAAAAGTCAAAAACTAGCACTAGCATGTAGCAATTACGAACGCACACTTCCTACTTAGTTCTGGGGTTACATAATAAGTAGTTATTTGACGGAGCAAAATGAGTCAACGGAGTATAAGGAAGCTGACAGGGATTATAGGTTGCAACACTATGCTGGCATGGCTGGTGCACTGAACATTATATTTAACTACTGGCTTAAACGATCCGGGAATAAGAAACAGCGAATACGCGTGACCTAGTGTATTGACAATGACATATGGTAGTTAACAACAATATACAAATAAAACGCAAAAACGAGATAGCATTTGACGTAGATTGTTGTTTGGAAAACTGCCAACAAAGAAATAATATCAATATAAAAGCCTACTTACTATTTCGAAATTGGGGCAACCATTTGCCAGAGTTTGCCTGACACTTTCCACCTAGGCGTCATCTAGCATGCTTGCATGGAGCGCGGTACTTGAAAACTACGCCCCAATTATTTTACACAGCCAACAGTGCGGCGAGTACAACGTACATTACGCGCACATGTGTGTAATTTTCCAAGACAGAAGTCTGAAACGCTTCGAAACTTGAATAAAGTTCATGTAGACTGCATTGGTTACAACAAACAATAGTGGAATCCGCTGCTCGACGCTGACGTTTCGAAGCGGCTTCGCGTTGGCGAACTGAATCTGGATCCGCTGCGTGTCGCCGACGTTTACGTTCTGCGCCGCGAGCTCTTCTCTGCGCAGCCTTGTCTTCAGAGGTGCTCGCGGTTCTGTTAATGAACTGGCTGCTGCTGTTTGAAGATGTGCCAGACAGTTCGTTGACAGATTGGTTGGCGTCCATTCAGCGCATCGGACGGCGAAGCGTGATTAAACCGAAGCAGCAACTGAGGCAGCGGAGCATGCACCGGGTTATAAGATAAGCAGCTGGCGCGGAGAGGAGGAGGAGAGATAGAGGTGTGTATGCGCGCGATATCGCACAGGCGGCGGATGAAGACACGGAGGGAGAAGAGCGTTATCGAACAGATGGCGTGGAGAGGAGGAGAGGAGGAGAGGCGTTATCGCACAGCTGGCGTGGAGAGAATGAGGAGAGGTGCGGACGGACGCCGACGCCAACGACGCCGCAGGACAGGTCGCCGCTATAAGATGCTCCGCATCTAAAAACATAAACATGAAAGACATAAAGCTATTAGAACTGATGCATTCGTTTTCTGCACGAACGTGATGCACCGCTTCACTACTGCGAAATAAATGCTCTAAGGTAAACCAAGAGAGAGAGAGAGAGAGAGAAAGAAGGGGAAGAAAGACAAGGAGGTTAGCCAGTGTAAATACCGGCTTGCTA
Source organism: Dermacentor silvarum (assembly GCF_013339745.2). Taxonomy (NCBI): domain Eukaryota; kingdom Metazoa; phylum Arthropoda; class Arachnida; order Ixodida; family Ixodidae; genus Dermacentor; species Dermacentor silvarum. The sequence goes on along the minus strand of NC_051164.1, from coordinate 71,540,874 downwards.
CCCTGTACTGGGGAAAGGGTTAAAGGGAATAAAAGGTGATAGAAGAAAAAAAATTGAAAGAAAATTCGCGCAATAACGCGACCCTACGCGCTACAACGTTCAAAGCCGGTCGCACAATTCACAAGCCCTCAAGAACTTCAGCACAGCCCTTAAGGCCTTGAGTGCCGAAGCCCGTCTAGACCAATGTCCTAAAACTTTTTCCTGTGTGAGGAGACGATTGTCCAGTTTTTCAAGCGCAGTCGCGAGCACTTTTCTTGCCGCATTGTCAGCCTTGATGACCCCTCCTATTTTAATTTCTGATTGGTTTAATGCCCGTTATACCTTTCGGTGGTGCGGGCTTTCCCCCACTTTCTTTTTTGATTCTTTTTTCTGAGGGGGACAAACTAAGCCACATTGTAGCGGGGACAGTCACAGAGGAGGTGCTTGATTGTCTCCTCGCAGCCACAGTTGTCGCAAGCAGGGCTGTCAGCCATTCCAATGCGGAAGGAATAGGCGTTCGTGAATGCCACGTCGAGCCACAGGCGGCACAGAAGTGTTGCTTCCGCTCGTGGTAACCCTGGTGGAAGACGGTAAACCAAACTGAACAGCAAGAACATCGGAACCATCAAGTATAAAATATGGGTGATTTATCATGCGTGCAACTATTTAATACATTCAATTCAGTACTTTCACTTCAATTTGCCAAAGGGTTATTCAGTTTTGTGGTCGAAATAAGTTTTCGGCGGACTGGAAAAAAAAAAGAGAAAAATATATATTGACCAGGCTACTCAGTCGCCTATAGCCACGGCTACAACCAGATAAACATGTGACGCGCGTTCCGATATCGCTCTCTCTCGTGATTGTGTGCATAACGACGGTCTCGCAACTACAGGTTTATTTCAGAAACGGCAGCGTAGGGTCCCGACTACCCATATGTAATGCAGGATCTAGTTCGTTAGCTTGTCTCCGCCTGTGAATTAACGACACGAATATTAAATAACGATTTAAGTAGCAATGTTAAACGACTCACCGGTATTGCCATCCTCAGTGGCAGCAGAATCCGGCTCCCGTTTCGATGCATACTTGTTCCGCATGGCTCACGACCAAAACCTACCTTTCGGGCTTACATCTCCGCTCGCAAAGACGTCACTTCAACGCAAATTAAGTAACGCGAAATGTCGAAGCGCAATAAACTGGTTTTAGCACAAATAAGCAACCAGCATAAGTGTACGAACCAATGAATCCGTGCTTGCGGTGTACCCGAAAATACCGGTAAAAATTTTAAAGCCAGGCGAGAGGTCACGTGGGAGGTCAATGATGATGAACGTTATTTTGCGTTTATAATGACAAAAACAATAGTGTTACTGCTCAAAAGTAGGATGTATAATTAGGAATAATAAATATATACTATTTCTCATAAAATGAAAACACTTCGATAACTGTGGGAGTAAGTTTGTAGGTTGACATTGCGCTTACTACGGCGCCTCTAGCGGGAGACAACGGAACTCACTGGGGCAATTTTTTGACGACGCACTAGGCTTGGTTTATTAGCCGCGCCCGCGTGGTCGACTTTTTCGCCCTCTGTGGCGATTTGTTGAACTCGAGAGTGTGTGGGCCCTGGAGCTCCGTTTGTGTCGATCCCCGTTGGGTTTTTAACGGCGCTCGCGCTAAAACTACTAAGTGGTTCGTTTGGAAAGGGGAAGGGGTTGGCGCTATCTTCTGCAGCCCTTGAGGGAGCACGGCTCAGCGCCAACGGGGAGGGGAGAGTGGGAGAAAAGGAGGGTGTAGAGGAAGGTGTTGGTGTCGCCATGGCAGGGCGAAGCAGACCGGCGGGCAGGAGCGGGGTCACGCCATCCGGAGGGTAGGGCCTTGACAGCTCGCAGCTGGCCTGGTGTGGTCAGCCAGTCCAAGGCTGGGTGGTGGGGCAGGGCCGGAGGGCCTGCAAAGAAAGGAGCCAGCACCCATGGATGGCCGCAAGGTCATCCATGTGTGCTGGCGGTGTTAGAGAGTTGTTGCGCTAAAACCCCTGTATATAAAAAGTAGCCACACTCTCCTCCTCCGCCTTCCCTCCTCCTCGTTTCTCCTCTCTTTCGCGCTCCTTTTTCGACCGTTGCGCCGCCTACACCGCTTGAAACAGGTGCACTTGGTTACCTTTCACCGCTGATCAGATTCGACGATCGCCGGCTGTTTTCGTCGCTATCGTCGTGCTCCTCGCCAGTCGGTAGACGCTTCTCGGGCGAAAATGGCGATGGAGCGTGATCGTAAACAAACGCAGCCAGCGCCCGGGGGCTCGACGGTTCACGTGATGCCATTAGGCCAATACCGACGCGGCGTCGGCCTCGGACAGGGTGTGCGAGGAGGCAGCGGCATTCTTCAAAGCGTGACGCTACTTTTTATATATAGGGGTTTTAGCTGGCGCTGCCGTGTAACTGCGCCTAGTGGCCGTGAAGGCCAATTGCCGTTTTCCTTAACGGCCGTTGAAGTGCCCGTGTAACAGGGGTATTATACGCTGCGATGGCGCACGAAAAAGTTAAACGTAGATAAACATTATTGGGGATTGAAACCGTCCGTGTGTCAGACATGGGTGCATGCTTTGTGCTTGCCGAGTTCTCCGAGAAGCGGCGACCAATTTCGGTTTCAGTTCTTTGAATTTATCGTTTACTACATAACAAATTCTAAATAGGCAGACAAGAACAACAGAACAAAAGCTTTATTATTAGTATTTCAAATACCTAATAGCTTCTTACTTTTTATTTTATTATATGTTCATTATGTACGGCAAGGCGGCTATGGCTTCCATTTTTGCCTGGTTATGTAGCTTCTTCCGTGGGTTCCGTTAGCGTCGCATAGGTCCCATGGTTTCACTGGTTTCGCGCACTTTCTCAGTGATTTCAAAGTTGGGCTCGTGGATCCGGTCTCCGTTTCAATCAAAGGCAAGTGTTGTCGTTCGCTAACTGTTTTCGATCGACAACAGTAAGTTAATTCACGGTGCATCCACTGCGAAGCTCCGTGACGAAGTACAGGGAACGGCCACCACCACCAAAAATTATACGTGGGAACACCCACATGCGACCCTATATACAAGTAGCAGCCCGCCCTAGCCTCCAACCTTCATCGTCTTCGTATCACTTGCCTCTTCATTGGACATCGGAAATACTGGTCCGTAGCAATATAATAAAAACCGGGCCCCTCGGTTCCATTTCTTCTTCTTATCTGTTGCATAGCAATATATGCTATCAAAGAGGATTTGTCCCATCTGATTCTGTCCTACAGATCTCCCATCTTTAACAAACCCGCCCGATTTCAGCACCTATTACATTATTATAAGAGTAAACTTAAACCACTTGCTGTAAAATGTGAAATGAATTTATTTTCTTTTCGTGTACACGGCAACATAGAAAGGACACGAACAAAAAGCGAGAACTAGTTCACTTGACGAGAATTCGAGTCCCTCCAACAAAGGGAAAAGGACCCATAGATTCTCGAGACGTTTGAGACTAAGTATTTCTTACTCAGTAAAGAATTCTAAGTTATTGAGCAACCTAGCTGTAAACGAAATAAATAGAATTTGCCACTATTATACTAACAAGTTATCATTGTGCTAAATTGCCGAATACCATCTCTAAATTTATACTCACTAAAAGCTGCTCTGGCACCCTCACTGGTTCTTTTCTCGTCAACGATTCTTTATTTTACGAGAAAGAACCCTTGAAACACAGCTGCAGCTTCTTGGCTTAGATTTAAGCGTTCCGCATATGGTATCCTTGGGTGCCTCGACACCTATGGTGACTTCGATATGGTCGCTTTCTTCCTCCGAACCAGAGTCGGGCAGACCTGGCATTTCTCGAGCTCCGAGGCGCAAGACAAGCAAGCAAGCTTAACGTATCACTCGCTCTCGGAAGAGGACACGGCAGAGGCCAACGACGTGACTTCAGCAAACCTCCGATTTCGCCTAGCCGAAGCTCCCCGCGCCGCCCCGGAAAAACCACGCACGCGCTAGGGGGACGAACGCTCGTTAAGAAACCGCCATGCAGTGGCTTTTTTACGGTGGATGGTCGTCAACAGCGGCGACGTTTTGTTGTAATGAAGTGGCGGGAATCGCTCTCAATATTGCCTGGGCAAGGCTTAGCGCGCCTCTGCTGGAGGAGACTAACCGAAACGGACCATGCTCAGGAAAGGAGCGCGTGCTCTTCCGACCAGTCGAAGACAACGTTGAACGCGAGAGCGGTCTAGAGTGCTCCGAAACAACCACCCGAAGATGCCACTAGGCACAGCGACGGAAAGGCTTGCTCTGTCATTCACGACTTTCTTTTAAGGTCAACCAGATTTACCTGAAACACCTCTTTTCTCCCAATTTATTTCGGTTTGTGGTATGTGAGTTACTCCATTTTCGTTAGTATACTGTTTATGTACCTTTTCTCAACTAGTAACTAATCTTTTTAGAATCTTACAAATCTTAGGTTGACACGAGCAAGCAGATTCTCCAAGTGAAAAATTAAGCTGAAGTTTTTCTTTCTTGAAAGTTCACGCCGAAACTCCAGCGCCGGTGTCAGCTTGACGTTCTTGATTAAAAAATTGACGCCGGTATCATTTACGTCGTGAAAAGTACCAAAGTACACTATTTCTACGCTTTAGAACGCAGCGTAGTTCATTTTTACCGATAAAAAGATAGCACACCCCGTTAGAACTCATGAGGTCCCGGAGGTCTCGTGTGTATCGGGACCTCATGAGAACTCATGAGGTCCCGTGTGTATCGTCCATGCTGAAACTACGTCACCCCCTGTCTATCGTTCTTGCGTCTTTTATGGGTTCTCAAGCCTCCATTCACGGTAAGCGTGACGCCTCTCTCTTAACGACGATTGTCAGTCCAGTAATCCATGTAACGGACGCAACCAATAGCAAAGTGAGACGGTAGAGCCGCCGATAGTGTAACGACCGGTCATCCGTTGAATTAAAGGGAAAATGTCGTGCCACGGCATAAAGCTATCAAGGCTCCAACGTACAAATGCTCGATGCGCAAAAGAGGCCCGAAGACGTTTTTCACAATCCGGCGGATTGTTAGGGCCTCGAGGATCACAAGGCAAGCCGTGTGACAAACCTTATACGTAAGTTTTTTTTCATCATCTGGGTACTAACATCCGGAGTAAATACATGGCGTGATTATGTAAAGCTAACGCACCGCCACGTCAACATTCGACATGCACTATGGCTGAGACACATGCCAAATTGCTTTGAAAAGGAGAACAAGAGCCTGTCCTCTGCAAAAGATTTGTCGTGAAAAAACACGTAAAAAGCTGAGGTCACACTTGCAATGGTCCTTGCGCATTCTATCTCGCGATACGCCAAGTCCAGTTTTATACGCATACGAGCCAGTTCAAGTGGCCCACCGATTGCCCATGGTTCATCGCACGAACACCAAGACGGGCACGTGACTTATACAACACTGTCCTACGTACAATATAATATCAACAGAAAGGCATGGGACACTTTCAAAATGCCTGTTGAACATAACAAAGAGGTACAAGTCATTAGTACTTGTTCAAACGTACGCACGGTTTGGCAGCAAGAACGGGTACTTAAGCATACAAACTGTATATCCAGCGAGTGACTAAAAACAACAAAAAAGGGGGGCAGACGTCCATCCTAACAAGAGAAGAGATATATATCTTGCGAATTCGTGCAATGCGCCCAAAACTGTACAACTGGTCCCGTCACAGTCGGGAACGAGATTCGGGATGAATCGGTGGTTGGCCCCATCGTCAACTGTTAAATCAGTGTTCCCTGCAAATATATAGGATGATCAAAGAGACATCAGCGATACGCAATGTGGGGCAGGTGGGGAAACTGCAGCGGCTCTTCATTTCCTATTGGCTGGCTCACGTGACTCGCGCGAGCTTTGCTGCGCTGTATGCCACCCACACCAAAAACGCACTTGTTGTGCGGCAAATGTGAGGGGAGACACATACTTTACAACAAATTATGAAAGAAAAAAAAGACATGGCAGTTCACACACGACGAGAGACAAACAAATACCCCGACTCATCTAGTTTACGCTAAACGCGCTCATCCATCCCCCAATGTTAATCGACCCGTATGAATGGAACGATCCGGGAGGATTAGCGCTTGGAAAGCGCAGCCTGTTAGTAATTTTTTCCCCGATCAGCTTAGCTGGGCGGCTTCGCATGACTGTGTATCTTGATCACCAGTCGGACGAGGGAAAGGAAGTAATTGGAGTCCTCATTAAACATATACACGTTCGGTAAATGTGTTAACGCTCTCCATATATCCGAAATAAAGTTCACTGTCTGTCTGTCCATATATCCGAAACATGCCGAGAGTTATAAAAGAAAACTATGTCCCAGAATACCGCGCCGTATATAGTGTCATTGAGGCGTCGTGGTGTCAGAAGCTCGGGCACTTGTCCTCGGATCGCATGTGGCTGTGCGGCGGGCAAGAGAACGTGTTCGCGAAGTCCTCCTTGTGCCTGAGGGGTTCGTTGCACAAAGACGTGCCATTCTCTTCGCCGCATTGAGTGTAACAGTGAGCCACGTAGAAGAGCTGGTGGCCCGTGAGCGGCACGTCGTGCAGACGGTCCTCGTCGAAGGACGGTACCAGCTTGAGCACCGAGAGCGCGATGTCCAGGGCGGCGCTGTCCAGCATGTTGGCCTCCACTAGCCTGATCCATTCGGGGCTCTGCTCCTCCTGCCGCTGAAATAGTGAGGAAAATGACAAGCCTTAATCATGGCACACACCCTTATTATGGGGGTCGGGGAAGGTTATATGCCTAGAATTATCGGGTCGTTGTAAGAAACGGGTCGGAAAATGCAGTATACGCGCGTTAGAGCGATACCGGTTAAGCCGAATTTTCACATATTGTGTGAATATCACTTGTTTTATTGCGATAGCAATTATATGGACACTTCAACCGGATTTCTGCCATTGGAGTCGCCGTCGCCGTTCCGTATAGATTCAAAGGGCGATACAATCGTCACCGCGCTCCAAACGACTCTTGCTGGCCTCGACCGCTGATCGGTTTATGCTTCCGTCGACATTAAATCCATGTGCTTCTGAAAGGTGTACGTTACCTACGGGTCTTACTGGGTGAACCCCTTTGCATTTCATTACCATGTGCTAAGTGGTCTCCGAATTTTTGCTGCAGCATACACATGCCTCATCTAGTTGTGAATTTTTGCTCCGGTATGCGTTTGTCCATAAGCAAACGGCGGGAGCCTCAAATAACAAGGCACTTCCCTTTGTGTAATCGTACTGATTTTCCATTCTAATTTATTTCTTCTCATTCTTGTAAATCTCCATGATCTTTTTTTCTTTCCATTCTTTCCATCGAATTCACTGTGTCTGTTTCTGCCATTCTTTCTGACGACTCCTGGTTGTCTACTTACGCTTTCAATTAAGAACCCGAGGTGGTCAAAATTAATCCGGAGCCCTTCATTACGGCGTGCCTCAATCAGAACTGGTTTTGGCTCGTTTTGGCCCTAGAAAAAAGAAGTACCCTGTACTTGGTTGCTAATTTTCTTGACCTCTTCGTCCGTTCAGTGTCCATGCTTTTCAGGTACTGCTACTTGTGCCCTTTAGACGCCTATTTATTTTGACCTTTGCGTCGGAGCATTTTTTTCAAAACAAATTTTCCTCTGCGCTTCTGATTTTAAACGAAGCCCAATCCATGTCACCCTGCACTGCTTCACTTGTAGTTTTGCCGTGGGCTACCAATGGAGACCGGCCTACCGATCTTTGGTTAATTCTAACCCCGACAAGATATCCGGTTTTAAGCACAGAATGACATTTGCGAACGTTAGCGCTGGCACCATTACTCCTTTCCCGATTGTACGCACCACCTCATACTTATTGTGGCCCCACAGTACACTGTCTTTCATTATTGCTGCATTCCGCTTCCCAGTTATATACAGATTATCTTGGTGGGGGCTTCAGTAACCCTTCTCTTCCTTCTTTTAAGTCTACGCCGAGGTACTTATATTGCTCGACTATCGGTATAAGTTGTTCAATTTACACCACGTAATTACTCTCGTCTCTTCAATAAAGATCATAATTCTGAAGGCCTAGATTTGTTGCTGCGTTGCCACACACATGAGGGAGGTAGAAACTTGTAGGTTAACAAAGAAGCTCGAGAACAAGTTATGGACCGCACAAAGAGCGATGGAACGAAAAATCTTAGGACTAACGTTAAGAAACAGGAAGAGAGCGGTGTGGAACGGGGATAGCCGATATTCTAGTTGACATTAAGCGGAAGAAATGGAGCTGGGCAGGCCATGCAATGCGTAGGATGGATAACCGGTGGACCATTAGGGTTACAGAATAGATACCAAGAGAAGGGAAGCGCAGTCGAGGTCGGCAGAAAACCAAATGGGATGATGAAGTTAGGACATTTGCAGGCGCAATTTGGGATACGTTAGCGCAAGACAGGGGTAATTGGAGATCGCAGGGAGGGGCTTTCGTCCTGCAGTGGACATAAAATATAGGCTGATGATGATGATGATGATGATGATGATGATGCCACAGACATTCACAAGCGCCTGTAAATTACTTGCATTGTCCGCTAGTAGCACTATGTCGTCCGCATACATCAGTCCGGTGGCCTTCTGTTGCACCATTTGTCCATATCGCATATACGATAAATCAAACCGTAATGCACTGTTTTCCATTCGTCTTTATGCGCTTAACATAAAGCGTAAACAAGAATGAAGACAGAAGATATCCTTGTTTCAGTCCTTGTTAAAATCGCCCCCACTTCATTCGATTTTAGAGCTTCCGATACAATTCGCACTCGGCTCTCTCCTCCCTCAGCAGCTCTCCGAAAGCGTCATCTATGCCTTCGTGCATGCGAATATCCCATAACAGCTTCCCGTATGCGTTGTCGTAGGTTCCCTTAAGGCTCAATCACACCAGCGACTTGAAGAGGTTGCGCGACCATTAGCGACTCGCGACCAAAAAGTGACAGAAGGCGACCGATGCTCACACCGGCAAGCCCGGCTGAGCCCGACCTGCAAGTCGCAATCCCGGAGATTATCTGAGAATCTATAGGAACTGTGGGAATCTACGCAGTTCGCGTGCACTTCGCTGGCGCTGTGTACGTACTGTACATCAGGGGCGTAGCCAGAATTTTTTTTCGGGGGGGGTAATTGGGGGGTTCACCGGCCCGACCGGGGGGGGGGGGGGGGGGGCAAGCTTCTGCTTTCCTCTACGTCACGTGATCGATAATAAATATTGGTAGTTTAAGCAGACTCTATACATGTATATCAAAGACATGGGACCGCCCCCCCCCCCCCCCCCCCCCTCACGTGTGCTTGTAAAGAAATTAAGTAAAAAGTAAAGTAAGCTCAGTACATACAGTAAGTACGACAGGTACAGTGGGCGTTTGAAGCAACGGTCTCTCATCGCGTCACTGAATGGACCAGTCTTCGAAAACGCATCGCTGAGCCGACCCACCCGATCGGTGAAGACATCGTTAATTGTTAATTTCCGTTAAGCGTAGATGGCGTCGTCCTCGTCGGGGCTAAGTGCGTTTCACAAGTCAAGGACGGCTATACGCGTGAAAATGCACGTGTGACCAGGCTATACCGACTCCCATAGAAATAGCTTGTTCGCTGCGTCTTTGCGCTAGAAAACTTAAATACGCGCAAAAACGCGTAAGGCTTTTTTTTTCTTTCGAAGCTTTCGTCGCCCTGCACCCTCATACGAGAGGGTTGTATTTCCTGCGGCAAGTGCATGGGCCGCTGTGCATTCCGTTGTGTGTGAGTGTGCAGCCGTCATTTGCCTTTACGTCAACAGATTCAGAATTGTACAGAATATTTCACCGCACACCATAGATATGGCACGTGTACGCATTTTAAGTAGTGCGTGCAACTCATTTCTGCTTCACTTACGCCGGTGCAAACAGGAAGCGGCCTTGTACCTCACAGAATCTCGACTGATTGGTGTACTAGTGATGCAGGAATGAACTCCGGTCCTGTTCAGTGCATAGTGCACATAATCAATTTCTCAGGACGCGTGAACTCCGACGAGAACTGTCAGCGCCTGCAACAAGAGTTCACTTACGTTGTACTACGCACAACAGTAATTCATGCTTGTCGGCTGTCTGTTTCGTGCATTCTGTTGCGAGTCGGTGGAATTTCACTGCTGTCATCAACCACTTCGTGTGTACATTGCTGGTTTGGAATTCCACAACAAAACAGCAACTACCAGCCTTCCGTAATCGCTGGTTTGGGATTCAACAACACAACAGTAATTGCCACCCTTCCGTAGGGGCGCAATCGCAAACAAGAAACGTTTCTCGCGCAGACTAAGCCTACGTTCACACTTGGGAAGCGGCAAGCGGGCGGAAAGGCCAAAGCGGCCGGAAAATTTTTTCCGCGCCTGTCCAAGTTGTTTACATTTGTTTTGCTACCGCCGCGGCCGCCGCTGCCGTTTTCGTCCAGATCAATCTAGTCTGCGTACGTTTGTCGGCGTGGTGGCGCTCATTATCGCATTATTTCGAGCGGTATGTTCATTCTTTGACCCACGTACCGTCATCAAAAGTGATCATTTTACGCAACTTCGCGTGTTATCTGCGACCTTCGGTAAATTCCTCGTTGGCGTTCCGTAATTCTCCGCACACGGGCGCGGTAGCGCTGAGTCACAGGTTGGTGCCTATGCGTGATAATATTTCTTTAATAGCTTTTATTTACAAGTTGCAATAACATTTCATCATTTCGTATTGTTGGCGCCTCCAGGACACCAAAGGGGCAACGGGAACACCAGAGCTAAAACCCGGGCTGGCCCTTGTGTTGGGGTGGGGCTCGCCAAAGCCTGCGCGTCCTACGTGAGACCTACGCTCCCGATCTATCGTCGCGACGAGAAAAGCACCCCGCGACTTCTGCAACATACCGTACACGTGCGAGGAGAATTATGGAGCGCCAACGAGGAATCTGCCTAACTATTGTCTGCCATGGAAGTGGAAGAAGAAATGGCTTTTATACTTCTACCTACTTGTTTTCTAGAAATGGACAATGAATAACGGAAGACGCGGACACCTCGGAAACGACGGTGGTGGGTACGCCTGGCTTTGCAAAAGCGCGAGAAGTCACGCCAAGGCTTCGTTGCCGCACCTCTGGTCGCGCGACGTTGAATACTATCGCGAGTATTGCAGACAGTACGTTTTAGTGCCACTCTTGTCGTAGAGCAAGGGCTGGTTCTTGATCACGTCGATCAGCATTACAGCCTACACTTTTGGTGTCATGTTCAATTTTACGACCGGTTGTTTACATGCTAGTGTAGCTTCCAGTGAAGCAGAACGACTTTCCGCCGCGTTTCCGCTTCGCCATGACGAAAAAATCGTCCCGAGACCGATTTGGCTCGCAGCCTGTTTTTCTGCCTGTTTTGCCGCCTAGGCGGGCGGATTTTTGCAAGATTTTGCCGCTTCCGACAGCTTCGAGACCAAGTGTGAACGTAGCCTAAGATCCTGCGCGAGCGCGGCCTAACCGGCACCTGAAGGGAAGCGGCGGAAATGTATACCGGAGATTTCGACCACCTGGGGTCTTTAACGTGCACCTAAATCTAAGTAAACGGGCCTCGAGCGTTTTCGCCATCATCTAAAATGCGGCGGCCGCATTTGTTGCGCATTTGTTGCTTCAGAATGCGGCCGCCACATTCTCGCCCAAAACTTCACACAGTGTCAAAGCCTTGACAAACACCGTGACAAGTTTTGCCATATGCAGACATAATTGGATGTAAACTACCAACCCAAACGGAAGCGCCCAGGAATGAAATTGTGATAGTAGCACCGGTTTTATGAATTATGTCAGCGCGAAGTGACGAAAAAAAAGGGTGGGTAAGTGGGGGGGGGGGGGGGGGGTGGGGAAAAAAATTCGGGGGTGGGGGGGGGACGGTCGCAATCCCGCGGACGGTCGCTTTTGCGCCTCAAAAGGGGAGGTCGGTTACCCCAAACATAAGGCGTGAGAAGCCAGCTTTGAACGCTGGTTGCATCCAAAGGTGCATTGCAGTGCAGAGCTCCCCGTTCTGGGCATCCTCGAGCAAGATGAGAAGGTGCACGTGAGCACTGCTTCGTAAGCTTCGCTGTGTACAGGCTGTTTCCTTTTAGCTGCACCAAATTTTTAAAAGCTGCCTGGGGCAGATAGCACAATTGTAATTCCTTGATCTAAACTACTGGATGAGGCGGCCATTACTTCCATGAAAAAGGAAAGCGACTAATTGAATAATTACCGTAATTACGCTAATAAATTTTAATTATCTAACAGCACATCATTGAATCTACGAATTATAGCCGCTGAGTTCGCAAGGCGCATCCACTTGGAACGAATTCCCAGGACTGAACCAGTCTCGAGATAATAATTGTCAAAGTGTCCGACGAAACGCATTGGTGTTCCACTTTCGTGCTTCGATGCATAAAACAGCGTTTTCTGAAGAAAGTTAACTGGAACGCCCATGCACTTCGTCGGACTTGCCTAGTAGCTCGCAGGTACTGGTAACGTAGACGTGCCCTGTGTTTTGTACGCCATGTGTTAGTTGTAAAAATCTCTACCTACCTGATAGCATGATTTGCAGCGAAACATCCCCCCCCCCCCAGGATACGGTGACATTACCTCTACTTGTATATTTGGGGAGTAGCATCCAATAGCAATGTACACTGTGCCAACAGACATGCAGAGCTTTACCAACCTCCTTAGTCTTTATGTCGAAGAAGCAGAATTGCAAATTGTCCAGGGCATCTGTCCTGTGGCCTTGGAATCGAAGCCCCATATAGGACTCGATCGTTGCCTTGGCCACTTCGACGGCGAAGGTGCCGAGGCGCACCGGCTGAGGCGCGGTCAGGTGGTACATAGGCGGCACCAAAATGGACGGCTTGAGGGCGTAGTCAAACCGGTCATGCCTAGTGTACGAGTGGTAGAGGTCGTTCGCACGCAACCACGGCGGGGGCATCCCGCCGATGTCTTCGGTGTCCGTCTGACGCTTGGCCTTAATCGCGTCGCGCAGGTTCTTCACGAAGCTGGTCTCCATGTCCAGGTATTTGGAGAACCTGCGCCGAGTAAGAGAGCGCTCAAATTTCAACAAGACGGAATTTTGAAACTAGAGCACCCAGTTTCTTTTAGCACCCAAGACCCCGCGCCCTGCAGTGCTTGCGTACTTTATACTACTTTAAGAACGCAAAAGGAGTACGAATGCGTTCAAAGAAAACAAAGAGAAAAAAAAAAGAGTACATCTCTCGGTGGTTGCGCCTTAAGGGTGCGCAAAAAACAAAAACTACCAACTGTCTTTGCAGATGCACTTTTTATTACTTATGTCATCATTATGGCGTAGCGCTCTACGAGCTGCCAAGATTACTTAGTAGCTGAAGCGTTCTGCCGCTGAGCGCGAGGTCGAGGGTTGGACTATAGAGTGGCTGCGGCTAGGCCGTTGGTTACAAATTGGCGAAAAATATAACGGTTCAGCCCCGGTTTTGGTTTACCGGCCATTGGGTTCGACACCCTGGTACCGACTACTCATACGTGCTGGCTTGCGTCTTTTGCAGACACATACCGCCATTATTTGTGAGGAGCGGCAATTAGGCGATTATAGGATTAGCGAGCGTGCGTTTAGTCCGGGGTCAACCTATTACCGTATCAGAGGTGGTCATAGGGCTAGAAGACACGGACAAGAACGAGAGAACAGGACGAGCGCTAACTTTCAACTCAGTGTTTATTTCGAGAAACAACCGTATTTGTAGGCCCTCATACAGAAAAGGCCCAATCATCGCACATGAAAAGCGGCCGCATCCAGGAACGCAAATTCATTTGTAGTCCGATCAACTGAAGGGGAGCTGATGCAGCTATCACCGGCCCTCGCGATCAGAGTGGCTTCAGCAACCTCTAGCGTGAACTTTATCTACATTTCTATACAAAACAGAACACTTCTTGAACAAGGGCTTGCACCCACAATCACTGCAATGCACACAAACATGACCATCTCGGTATCGGTTCAATTTTTGTTTGTGTTCTCTGAACCTGTCATTCAGGCACCTCCCAGGCTGCCCAATGTAAACTTTCGCGCACGATAACGGAAGGCGATACACAACATTCTTTACGCTCGACAGAGGAGGAGGCTAACGATTCTTTTTACAACCTGCGCGTTTCTTGGCAAACGGATCTGTGGCACTGCATAGGCTAAGCAATTTCTGCGGAGCGGAAAAATCTACTTTAACCTTTCGTCCAAGCTTCTTTAGAGCGTGCGACACGTTATGCAAATACGGCACTACAACCTTTTTTATGTTGTCACTACTGCTCATGTGCGTGCCATTCTGTTTCTTTAACTTCTTTAACGCACTTTCTGCTACTGATACAAGTACATGGTCAGGGTATCCTGCGTCCGATGGACGTTCTTTTTGTATGACAAAGCTTCTAGACATTTTATGGGGGCATGATTTGCGGAACGCGTTGTCAAAACACAGATTAGCGATTGCTCGTTTCATCAGCTTAGAATGTGATGAATCATGCATGCGGAAGCAGCATCTTATTGTCACGAGGATGATATTTCCAACAAATATGATTATCGAACAGAAAAATCTTCAGTCTAAAAACTGGAAGAAATTATTGACCGGTAGTTTATATGAGGTTGTTGAAGCCACTCTGATAGCGAGGGCCGGTAATAGCTGCATCAGCTCCGCTTCAGTTGCTCTGACTGCAAATGAATTTGCGATCCTGGATGCGGCCGCTTTTCATGTGCGATGATTGGGCCTTTTCTGTATGAGGGCCTACAAATACTGTTGTTTCTTGAAATAAACACTCAGTTGAAAGTTAGCGCTCGTCCTGTTCTCTCGTTCTTGTCCATGTCTTCTAGCGCTATGACCAATTCTGATGCATCTAACCAACTAGCCCAAAAAGCCATCCTTGTAAACCTATTACCGTAACTTAATATGCAAAGTATAAAAGCTTTTATTTAACATTCATTTTACTATACGGCGTGCATGCACACGGTTCCGAACCTCGCCTCGATGTCATCCACTCGGGCTATTTCCATGTACTTGAAGACCACGTCGAGTTCGTCCCACGGGTAAGTGCCGTGCTCGAGCTTCTGGTACACGGTACGGCGCACTTCGCTCGCGATGCGCCGCACGTCGGTGCGCACCGGTTCGGTGTAGACCCGCTCCAGGAACGGCAGGAACAGGGCGGTTCCCATGAGAAACCCGGTGGAGGAGAAGCACATCCTCCGATGGAAGTCCTCAGCTCCCGCTAGAGTGTTGTGGTAGTTGGCTATGAGCTGCCGGTTGGCGAACCGTGAGGTGTACTGGACGGCCATCCAGCCTAAGACGAGCTCGACGATGGGCTCTTTCGTCGTGATTAGCTCGACCAACACTTTGAAGTACTCCTCGTGGGTGGTGGAGATCTCGATCTGGGCGCGCGCGTGCAGGGCGCGTAAGCGTGAGCTGCAATCTTGCCTCGCTAGTATAACCGACGTTGAAAGACAACAAATATATTGGGTAGACACAACCGGTAACCTTGTAGTTTTTACCCCTAGGTATACACAATTGAAGTCGTTCAAATAACGTCTGAAGAAGGTACTGTTGTGTTTGTTGTACTTGTTGGAATAATGCACTTTTTTACAAGTTTTGGATTGCCTGTGGAATATACATGGTCTCAAGGGTGCACACAGCTTACGACCTCTACATTACGGCTCTAGAGCCACGGCTTGCAGGCAGTACATCAGGAGGCGTAGATGATCTCGTAAACATTGAGCCGGCGCTAATGAAGTGTTCTTGGAACGTGGTGGAAAATCGAGATGTATGGAGTGCTGTGTGCAAAAGTATGAGCCTTTGCTCTAGTAGAGAGCTCGAGGAATATTAGCAATGGTGGTTCTTGTTACATATCTCTCCGAGTAGGCAGTAAGAATGGGCGATAGCCTCTGTACCGAATGAATTTTTGTGATTCCTGTGGCAGAAACAAACGATATATAAACTTCAGAATGACAGAAGAGGAAAAAAATATGACAAGATTTTTTTCCACCTACTCTGTAACAAAGTGGCAATCTGCCTCTAGGTATTTAAGTCCACAAGTAACGTGACCAACTCGCCACACTCATCATATTTCTTTGACCTCCTATTTTACTCGTACTAACATACTGACACGTGTACTTATTTGTCCTCTTCTCGGGCACCGTACTTCACCCACTAAAAATTAATGTTATCGCTCAGCACAAGACGCGCCTGCATGATTGGAATCCACGGCAATGTTGTCGATGGTTCTATCCATTGTTTGTGTCACCAAAGCTTGTGTAATCTGATTGTATACACGACGCGAATTGTGGAGTACTTTCTAGAAGACACGCAGGCACCAGCTAATACTCTGAAAACTTCGATGACTTATGTTTAAAAGCCGACGCGTTTGACCGGCAGATAAGATTTGGGACGATCGTCGGCTGCGTTCGCCGCTATCGTTGTGATTTGTGCGTAGCCTGTTTTTCTGGGCACAAGTTCGCCCAACAAAAAGTTAGTTTCGTCATTCACAGTTTAGCTACTTTGTTCTACAGTATTAAGGAAGATTCGTGAACAAATGAAGAACCACAATGGCCGCCCCAGTTTCACCCCATCATACTTCAACAACCCAGGGAGCCCCCTACCTTCCGAGGAACTTCGTCGGCGGATCGGGAAAGCTGGCTTGAGACTTTCGAAAGGATCTGAGCCTTCCAGAACTGAAACGCTGAGGATAAGCTACGCCATGTGTACTTCTCTTTAGAGGATGCCGCGAGGACGTGGTTCGAGAACCAGGCATTCACCCTGACAACGTGGAACCTGTTCCGCAGTAACTTCCTCAGGACCTTCACGAGCGTTGTCCGAAAAGAAAGGACCCAAGTTATATTGTAAGCCGGAGTGCAGCTGCCAAACGAAAGCGTAGCAATGTAAACGTATATGGAAGGAATGGTCCGTTTGTTCTGCCGACAACCCGTATATGTCCGAGGAGAAGAACGTTCGTTTCCTCAAGTGAGGAAGGAAAACCCGTTGGCCGGACTAATTCGGAACCCCCCACATATTGTGGCAGAATTTCATCGGAAGCCACTTCCGCCCAAGAGACCCTAGAAATGCGCGACCGACAAGAGAACCGTCAAGCGCTTTCGCCGAAAATAGAAATCCAACACTAGGCTCCGACGAGCTCCGAGAGACGATCAGTGCCATTGTATGGGAAGAACTGCACCGGATGTTCTCTTCCATGCAAACTCAATTAACTTCTATTGCTTACATTGTCCGAGAGGAGATCTAGCACTAACTCGGAGTTCCTGAGGTGCAGCCGGAATCAGCCGAAGCCCCAGCCGGAAGCAATGACCTATGCTGCCGTCGCCCGCCGTCAAAGTACTCCTCCGAACCTGCGCCAGGACCCAGTAACACCGCAATTCCGTCGTCCGTCGTCCGCTTCCGCCTTCGCCAGCTTGCCCATCCGTCGCTCAGCGCAACTAGCCAAGGAACACAGACGTATGGTGCGCTCCAGACCACCACCCGCTCTGCTATCACTGCACGAGAAGCCGGTTACGTCTAACGGCGGTGCCCATACCACGACTTGGGACAACGAGGGCCGTGAACGCGTCGCACCCACAGCTAGGGGAATGCTCTCGTGAAATCACCGACCAGCTTGCCGCCACTCAGTGGAGCCCTCGATGGCCGTTCCGTTGGCTGTCACCTGGGCACTACGTGTCACCGCAGCGCCGACTATACACTGGCTCAGCCCGGAGCCGGTCCGTCAGCCTATATACGGAAAACTAAAAGCAGTAACCGATGGAGGTGCGGATGCTGTTCGTCGAAATAACTAAGATCCTCCGCCTTTGCCGAAAAGGCCACAGAGACTTCTTCGACGATATAACGACACGAAGCCATCCCAACGAACCTGGAAGCAATAAATGTACCCACCAAAAACCAGACAACGCGACTCACCAGCCACACGTCAACGCGATGCAGCTGTGATCTCACGCCAAGACATAAGTGCAACGCAAGACAATGAGCCAGTGACCTCGACGTGTTGCTCGACGGCCACTCAGTCGCCGTGTTAATAAACAGGAGCCGACTACTGCATCATGAGGGGAACAATCGCCACGCCATTGAGAAACGTTAAGACTGAGTGGGAAGGCCCCCTGATTCGGACCGCTGGAGGACACCTAATAATGCCGACTGGAATCAGCACGAGAAGAATTACTGTTCATCACCGGACCTACCCTGATACCTTCGTTATCCTCCAACAGGATCCACGAGACGTCATTCTCGGTATGGATTTCCAGAACCCACAGCGCGATATCATCAACTTGAAGTCGAAGTCGATAAAGCTATCCGAAGATCAAGCGATACCGCCGGCGAGCGCTCGTAGTCTCGATTCCTTGAGATCAGGTCAGCATCCCGCCTCGCTCCAGCATTGCATTTCCGTCGGCACTGAAACACCCGCAGAAATAGAAGATATCACCGAGGGCGACCAACGTCTAATGTTCGACCGTGAAATTTGCGTCGAACAATAGATTACTTGACTACACGGAGGACAAACGAAAGTGATGCTGATAACTTCGGCTAGGAGTTCAACACATGAACAAGGCTACGACGATCGCATAGATCGAGGAAATTGTGGAAACCAGCAATGCGCTTGTCTTCGCGTAATCTGCCGTATCTTCCTCAACGACAATAGTTACCGATCCAGATTTCGACATAAATCCGAGTCTTCCATGACTAAGCAGCAACAGCTCAAAAGTATTCTCCGACAATACAAAGGCTGCTTTTCGGCGTCATCGACGATTCGACAAACACCAGTTGCATATCGCATAATAACCGAAGAGTGCAAAGAGGGCCTTTACCGAGGTTCGACGCGAGAACGTGAAGCTTTAGGGCAATGAATCGACGATATGCTGCGCGACGGAATACAGCCGTCGAAAAGCCCGTGGGCATCTCCTGCAGCATTTGTGAAGAAAAAAGGACGGAACGCTACGTTTCTGCATCTATTATCGCCGACTGAACAAGATCACAAAAAGGACGTATAGCCCTCCCACGAATAGACGACGCACGCATCGGCTCTGCAACGTTAAATACTTATTGTCGATAGATCTCAAGACTGGCTACTGGCGAATCGAAGTCGACGAGAAAGATCGCGACAAGGCCGCCTTCATTAAGCCAGACGGCCTCTATGAGTTCAAAGTCATGCTATTCGGACTGTGCTCGGCGCCTGGAACGTTCCAACACGTGATGGGCACGGTGTTACCATGGTAGAAGACGCATACCTGCCTGGTCTACTTAGATGACGTCATCGTCTTTGCTGGTAATTTCCACCATCACCTCAGGCGACGTGGGGCCGTACAAGAGGCCATCAAGTCACCAGAGCTCACTCTAAAGCCACAAAAGTGCCCCTTCGCTTACGACGAGCTTCGGTTCTTAGGTGACGTCATCAGGAAATCTGGAGTCCGTCCTGATCTGCAGAAGACATCTGCCATTGCTAACTTCCCAGAGCCCACCGACAAGAAGGTAGTGCGCAGATTCCTTGGCATGTGTGCCTATTGCAGGTGCTTCGTCAAGCACTTTTCCCGCATCGCCGAGCCATTAACCTCTCTTACTAAATCAGATGCCAATTTAGTTGGCATGCGCCGCAAGCCGGAGCCTTCCGAGAACTTTAAACGCTACTTTCAGTCACCACTAGTGATCGCCCACTTCGACGAAGACGCCGACACCGATATCCACACCGACGCAAGTAACCTATAGGCCTCGGCGCCGTCCTACCCCAAAGGAAAGACGGAATTGAAAGGGTCATTGCTTACGCTAGTCGGTCGCAGTTTAAAGCGGAAGGCAATTATTCTACGGCGTAAAAGGAATGCCTCGGCATTATTTGGGCTACCACGAAATTCCGCCCTTACCTTTATGGTTGGCGCTTTAAAGTCGTAAGGGACCACCATGCCTTGTGTTGGTGGCTAATTTAAAGGACCCTTCAGGACGCAATCCACGATGGAGTCTCAGACTTCAAGCAGTCGACATAACCGTCGTTTGCAAATCCGGACAGAAGCACTCTGATGCCGACTGCCTGTCATGCGCCCCAACTCACCCGCCACCGCAGGATGACGAGGCTGACGCCTTCCTAGGAACAATAAGCGCGGAAGACTTCGCTTTGCAGCAACGAGAATATCAGGAGGTAGAAGCCTTGCGAGGAGACGCCATAACATGTACCGAAGAGGCCTAAGCACAGCCAAACGGTGTGCTGTGGATGAATGTGGCACTGATGCATAATTCCCGCTTAAAAGGGAAGCTGATTCGGCTACTGATTGATTGATACGACTGATTCCTTCTAAATGAAAAAGAAAAACGCGTCGAACGAATCGATACCAGCAAGATGAAATGTGGAACAGTACGAGTGGTGCAAGAAAGGTTTTTTCTCAGATGTCCTCAGAAATGCGGTTCAATGTGAAAAAAATGATAATTTGCCAAATGTATAGGTTTCATCATCGTTTTAGTCGTTGCTGATGTTTTGTCACGAGCGTGATCACACAGTGTCACAAAAGAGCGCCTAATCTAAGCGTGCCCTGCGCATCACTCAAGCCCGCAAGGAAAAAAGACGGCCCCGCGGCAACTTCGACAGAGGGGGAGAGCGCATACGCCACTGGAAGAGGTATCCAGAATACGTGGCGCACATCTCACATCGGAAGCGCGTTGATTATATATGGTGATTATGAAGGAGGAAAGAGACGCTTAGATTCTGCAGCCCATCAGGGAACACGGCGCAGTGTCATAGGGGGGAGAGAGAGTAGGAGGTAAAGAGGAAAGAGGCGCCTCGTCTGAATCGCATCTCGTCGTCTGCGCCTGCGCACGCTGCGTTGGCGCCACCATACCAACTAGATGGCGCCACCATACTGGCGGAGGCTCGGGTCGTCCAACGGCGGCGGCGGCCACGGCGGACAACGACGCGAACCGAAACGGCTATTGGAATGAGCCCATAACAGCTTACGCTGTAAAAAGGCTTGACGGGGTCTGTACCCGATAATTGCACTTTGACAGGGGCAACAGGAAACCTTTGTATGCGACAAGCTTACAGTGACAAAACTATACATGTGAAATATAAAACTAAAAGCTTTGAAATTAACATTCAAAAGGAAATACTTTACTTTTGTGCACGACATCAAAATTTATGAAAATTTGGAGAAACTTTCCAGTACAAGATCTAACAGCAGCAGCACTAGTACAAACAATGCTGGTTGTTTAAAAGAGTAGGCAAGATATATGCGATCATTTATCGGCCATAGTTAGTACGGGTCCGTGGCGAAAATCAAAATGATTCCGCGCGTCTCATAAAGATGCTCTCTTTCAGTCAATCTTGCAAGTACTTTCAAGTGCAGATTGTTTTAATGTCTTGTTTGTAGCGGGTCATTAGTATAGAATCGTACAAGTCGACAACAGGTATTACGTTTAGGTTTTTACGGCTGGGCGTCTGTTTGCGTTATACGAAGCATTGACAATCAAGCGGACAGCCCTTTTCTGTAATCTAGAAAGCCTCAGAATATTGGAAATTGTGGTGGTTCCGCAGACAACGTAGCAATAGCACAGTTTTGAAAGGAACAGTGAATTATACAACATGCAGTTTTACTTTTTCAGGCAAAAGAAAACGTGTGCGTGATAATATACCAACCGTGCGAGAAAGGCTCGAACAAACAGAATCAGATAGCAAATCCCAGGACGTGTTTTCTTTAAAGAGTATACCAAGACATTTCACAGCAGGAACCACCTCAACTTTTGATGACTTTCTTGTTTTTAGCTCTAAATAAAACCGCGTTTGTTTTTGTCGTATTTATAGTTGGCAAGTTCCTCAAACCCTAGGTATGCAGTTTCGCAAGTATGTTATTTGCTCTGGCTTGAATTTCCAATAAATCTGATACTAAAAAAACTACTATCGTCAGCATAACCAATAAATTGGGTATTTTATCTATTCTTACAACGTCATTATTACATATATTAAAACGTAGAGGCCCCAGGATGCTTCCCTGTGGTACTCCGCTGTTTAGGGATCAAAAGCTTCATTTATAGTTATTCAGTTGTACCTGCTGCTGGAGATGACTCAAGTAGCTTTCCGTAAGTCTGAAAAATACTCTACTTAATCGCATAATGCTCTAGCTTTTTAAAAAAAATTGTATGATTATCCAATGAAGGGCGTTCGAATAGTCGATAAATATTCCAACTGTGTAAATTTGACGCTCAGCACCGTCTGCTATGATTTCTTTTTGAAGAAGAAACGCGGATTCCGTGGAACGGTTTTTACTAAAACCAAATTGAAACGGCGTTATAATGTTATGGCGGCTCAAAAAACTGTTCATTCTTATGTGTGTAAACTTTTCAATAGCTTTAGGAAAATTGGGCAGGATGGAAATAGGCCTGTAGTTTGATACACTATTTTTGTCAAGGCCTTTGAAAATAACGGTAACGTTAGCAAGTTGTGGCTCTCTCGGGAAATCGCCAGGAGAAAATATTAGATTGATCACATGCGTTAGGGCTCGGGCAATAATATCAAGCACGTACTTGACGGGTCGAACTTGTAGATCATCAGGGTCGGCGCCGTAGCTATTTTTGAGAGATAAGAACACGGCTACAACTTCTGACTGGAGACGGGAAAGAAATTCGTAGATTCACGTGTTCTCGAAGGCATAAATTTCATGCAGGGAGTATTATGCACACTGCTTGCGACAGAGGCAAAAAAATATTTTTTTTTCTAAAAAGGTCAGCTAGCTTACGGCCAGTGAAAGTAACATTGTCTAATTTGATCTCAGTGGGACCAGTGTTTTCTTTAAAATAACCTAAGAAA
Organism: Dermacentor silvarum; assembly: GCF_013339745.2. Classification (NCBI taxonomy): domain Eukaryota; kingdom Metazoa; phylum Arthropoda; class Arachnida; order Ixodida; family Ixodidae; genus Dermacentor; species Dermacentor silvarum. The sequence continues at coordinate 71,518,096 of NC_051164.1, read as the reverse complement.
GAATTCGGCCTTTTGCAGACAAGTTCCGGTTTTCAGGATAGTTCGTGATTAAATAAGTTATAAAGGTATCGTTCTTTTTGCCTGCGCTAAAAAGGCTATTTGTTTTATTACGACGTTTCTTAAACGCTTGTAAATCGGAGGCGATTTTTGTCCGAAGCAACCTTTGAATTGTGCATTTTTATATATGATAGCTTTCAAGCATTCCGAAGTAAGGCACGGCTTTATTGCCAAACAGGGGCGGGTCTTCTTGATGTAAAGAAAAAATACGGTGAAGGCTGTTTTAATTTTGTCCATTAGTAGTTTATACGTGGGAGTAGCGTTAAGACTGCCATAGATGGAGCGCCAGTCTGTAGCTAATAAAATTGAACGAAAACGCTGCAATGTCTCCTGGTTTACGTTACTGTATGTGACAGAAGTTTCATGTTTGTATTTGAGTTTGGCTTGTGAAAGCTTTGTATTATGTATATCGGCAAATGGTCACTAATATGTGATCCGAGAACTCCTGAGTCAATTGTCTGATTTTGACAGTTTTCTATAAAAGCATCAATACATGTTGATGTGCTTAACTGTATACGAGTCGGTTGTTTTATCACATTTCCGTAAGTTGAGCCTGGGGCACAGAGTTGCTCAAAAATCAATGTTAAGATCACCTCCCAAAATTTGTAATTATTGTCATTATTCCGAGCAAGTAATGCCCCTAAGAAAGATGAAAATGAAGGTATTGTCCCGCCAGGTGGGTGATACATAACCGTTAAGATACCATGGCCGGTATTTTGTAGCGATGCCTTTAAAGTAATAATGCCTTTTCGCGCTTATCGCGCTTTGTCAGTGGTCGGAGCGACGGTCCGCTCGCGTTATCAACGGGATCATAAGACTAGAGTAGAATAAGTCATAACGCCTCGCTTCAAAATCGCGGCCCATATGCGCACTTTACCGTCACAATTTCATAATCATCTGTAATTCGAGAATAATTCGAGAGCAGTTCGCCTTTAAATATGTCTTGAACTATTAACGTAAGAGCACCCCCTTTATTACCGCGACAGTTTAGAAAGGACGTATAACCAGGCCATTTCAGTACCTCCAGTTCACTTGTATACCAAGTTTCGTGAAAACTTGGTATAACTACAAAAACAAAATTTGAAACTTTCAATAAAAGTTGTGATGAAGTCTTCTTTGTTCCGGGCCGACTGGGCGTTAATATACCATTCATTACTTGTACCATTCAAAATACCATTACCACAATAGCATTCATTACCATTAATAGACCCTTCATTCACGTGCTTTAGTCTCTTGCGCTCGTGTTTGTAGCATCGGGTCGATCTGATTGTATACGCGACGTGAATTGTGTAGTACATTCTAGAAGACACGCCGGCATGAGTCATTACTCTGGAAGCTTCGATGACTCATGTATAAAAACTGACGTGCTTGACAGGCAGGTCAGATTTACGACTATCGCCGATTGTGTTCGCCACGATCGTTGTGCTTTGAGTGTAGCCTGTTTCTCCGGGGCAGAGTTTCGCTCATTAAAGAGTTAGTTTCGCCATTCATAGTTGTACTACTGTAATGTTGACCGTCTTTACCACGTCACAATATTTAAATACAAATTTTTTTCTGCCCACCATTCATGACTCGAATCGCTTGAATTTGTGACAATTCGCACTTTCGTACTTTTTCTGCTTATATGTTTTCTTCATTGGTTTTTTTAGTTTAGCCCTCCCTTCATAGACATCGTGTCGCCAGTACGTATTAAATGAATAATTTAAAATCAAAATAGACGTGTAGTCGGCGGGTTCGCTTTTGACGTTGTCGCATAGTTATGGTGTACCTTTGCACGATCTAAAACTAAAAACTTCGACTTTTTCACTGAAACCTCATTAATGCTTGTCCGTTCCTGCCGCGTATTACTAGGTTAGTGAAGAATTCGCTAATAGAGTAGTCAAATGTTCGCTTTCAATGAATGTAGAGTCCAAATGCGATTGTAATACGCTTGCTAATAGGACTTGCGGACTTTAATGACGATTAATTTCAATGGTGACCGAAAGGCGATCTGCGACTACAGTGTAAAGCAGTGTCGATGGCAGCACCGGTTTTTTGTAATCACTTTCGTCAAATAACTTTTGCGTACTACCTTGGCCATTGTCGTCCCATCACGAGTAAGAGCCAAATTACGGGTAGACGATGCCAGGCATTGCGAACTGGCTGGTGCCAGAGCATGCGAACTCTGAACTGGTGCAGCAATTCAGGGTATTCAAGGTATTCCAAATCATTGAGAAGAATCTTGTATTGAGTGCAGGCAGTAGAAGAGCAGAGAAACGTGTATACCTCCGTGTACTCGGACTACAGCTTCAAACATTGTCAGCAACCGCAAACGGAGTAGAGACGGCGCAGCAGGGTGTGGACTTACACGCTCGTTTCCGGACAAATCGTAAAACTCCTCGATGACGCTGGTCCATCGCTCCCGGATTCCTGACGTATCCGAGTGGTTCCTTTCAAACATGTACCTCCTGGGTGGTGTGTAGTACGCTCTTAGCAGCGGCTGCATGATCTCGTACTCGTAATTCAGCATCTCTTCGAATGTGACGCCATCCACGACGCCGCCACCGTAGTGGGCGTACAGCGTCTGGAAGTAGGACCGGTGCGCTGGAGACCCAAAGCCAAGAGTGAAAACTTGGCTCTGTGACTCATCAATGCCTCCGGTTGGACGAAAGACAACCTGCACATTGATGAATGACTTGAAGGACCGCTAAAAGTAAGAGTAAATCAGTTTGTTAAAACGGTAAAGCATTATTGTGATGACAATCATGCGGACGCTGGAAGCGCAAACCCGCCGTCGACACGGCAACCACAATGCGTGTTGTCCAAATCCATGATGATGATGATGATTTATCAGCATCTGCTTTGAAAGTGGGCAGTGACAAGCAGTGACCCAGCCTGCTTCATTTATTCAGGTATACTGTAAATGCTTTTCATTCTAGCATTTGTCTATACATCTCCATAATTCAGAAGTACTGCAGATTTGGCAAGTTGGTGCATCGTAATCTTGTCTTGCTTTAGCGCAACTCTGTTTGAGTAAGAAGGGAAAAAAGGGGACAAGTGACAGGCTGAGCGCTAACTTCCAACTGGTTTTATTTCATGACCCTAATGCGCATTATATAGCCCGCTCAATTAAAGCGCACGTGACATAACAACCAAAAAATAAAAATAAAAACTAAGAAGCATGCGAGTGCAGTTCACTGAAACTGTGTTGACAATCTAAGAAATTCACGTTCCTTGCTTGATAAAGCTAAGGAGGGTGTGCTTACGCACAGCTTCTCACCAGCATGGAGGCGTTATGTGGCGGATGATAGACGGTGCTGTGATCGCAATATGGCGGCGCACTCGATGAAACGGTCTATACCGCTTCGCTTTATAATTCTCATAAAGCCCCACGCGAAAACTCCGGCCACACGGAGTAAGAACTATAATCCGATCACACAGTGTTAATAAACTACCAACCAGGGTTCCGGACGATTATACTCTCAGCTGGAAGTTATTTCCCGTTGCAGTGGAATGATTCATTGCTGCGCCAACTACGCGAAACCTGCTACATCCTACTAAAATTGGGCAACTGTCACACCACGTCACATGAACTCACCCACCATGTTAGCTTGGCTGGTGAGGTGTCGTGCTGCTGGCTCGAGGACGTGGGTTTGATTCCCGGCCACGGCGGCCGCATTTCGATCAAGGCGAAACGCAGAACACCCAGTGTACTTAGATTTAGGTGTACGTTAAACAACCCGAGGGGGCCAAAATCAATTCAGGAGTCCCCCACAGCGTCATGCCTCCCAATCATATCGTGGTTTTGGCACGTAAAACCCCAGCAATTATTAGAGAGTTGTAGAATAGGGGCCTCTAACGTTTTGAGGCCTCAAAGAAATAGCGTCGAAGCCACTGGGCATGCGCAAGACGCAAACTGTGCTTTGATTTTGCGTCGGGCACGCTATTTCATTGATTTAAGCGGGACCTCAAAAGCTGCCCCAGAAGCTTTCGTCAACAAACATGGCGGCGTCCATCGAAGCGACGGCTCTAACCTAGCATCAAACTGGGCTCGATTCGTGGTAACGCGTGAAGTTCTTAAGTTAGGAGAAGTGATTGCGGTTATCGCTTTCTCTCAACATATGTAATAAATATTGATTCATTGGAAGCCGGTGATTCCGAATTCAATTGTCGATTTCATGGCTCGTATACACGGATTGACTTAGCTCGGTGAAGGTACGTAAAGTTGGTTACTCAAAACTAAGCGCAACAAATTGCTTGCTGCTAATAGAATAAGTTCTAAATTGTAATTAAACGAAAATCTAAATTACTCTTCTTATCATTAAATGGTAAATTTTATTTTATTATTTATGCCCCAACGCTAACACCCGCAAAGCTCTTTGGGGCCCCAAACTTTAGGGGCCCCTATTCTAAAACTTTATTAGCACATAAACATGGTTTGCTTTTTCACAGTAACCGTTTTTCACAGAATAACCGCTGTTATCAATTTGTCGCTTAACTTTACTATATATTTGTGCGCCGTCGCGGCTTTTACCATTTCGAGCGAGTTTCGTTCGGGACGTGCTCGTCGCCGAAAACGACTGCGCGCTTCTCACATTGGTGTGCCGTTTTGCGCAGTAATCTTTTCAAGCTTCGCTTACACCGATACAGACAGCGAGTGCCATCTGTTGTCTGACACTTTATTTTAACGCATGTTCTTGCCGTGCTAGACACCTAAGATGGCGGCCAGGTTGATGTATATGGACAGTATATAGAGCATTTTACCAGCTAACCAGGACCAAGCTAATTGACAAAAAAAAACAAAAAAAAGGGAAAACAAGATAGGACGATGACACAAAAAACACGAGATATCATAGCGCGAAGACTTGTTTTAGCTTATAAAAAAGAAGCCGTGAGCACGTCTCAGATCGCTGGACAGATTAACTTCTACGCCGTATACGCAGAGATGATGCTAAACATTATTTTGCGTTCATGACAGCAAAAAAGCAGAGTCCGTAGTTAATATTACTTTAAATAAATAAAAATAACTTAGTACTGTCTGTCATAAAATAAGAGCACTGATTTCGCCCTCTGCAGCAATTCGCTGGAACTAGTGTTATATGCAAGCATGTTGTTGATGTCAAGGGCCGTTCATCGCGGCGGCAAGGACATTTTGTTACCATGGGTCGTGCAAAACAGGATTGCCGCAGTTGAATGCGGAAATGTGTACACAAATAAAACTGCCAAATAAAAATGGCTACATTTGGCTATGAAATTTCTTGCACTTTTTTCGTGTTTGGCTACATTTGGGCTACAACTTCTCTAGCTTTTGGTTACGCCGTCTGGTCGGACCTGGCAACACTGCCTGCGCCAAGACCTCGTTCTTGCAGTCTTTCGAAGAAAGAGAAGGCGCTATGCGCTTGAAATCTGCCACTTGGTCTCCCACGACTGTATTGCCATTTTGGGAACAGACAAGCGAGTGTCCTTACCTTGGAAAAATCTTTCAATGCCTTAACTATGCTTACTAGAGAAATGAGGGTATTGGATTAACCTTATGTTTTATATATATATATCGGGCGCATAAGTGCTACGCTCTAAAAGAAATGCCTCGAAAATTTGCGCTGTGTGCGCTTCCATTATTGAAGCTTCTGCTTCAGTTTGCTTCTTGTGTCACAGATGTGCAAAGTCTCCTTGAATGATGTACTAAAGTAATAACATTTCATGAGTAGCATCAGTATACAACTAGGGGATAGACGTTGCCTATTTGCTGCCTATAATATCGCGATTATGGCGATGACGCCAAGTCTTGCAGTTGGACAATAAATATAGAATCAAATTAATATATCTGACAAGTGTTTCAACGAGCACTAAACATTCCAACTAGGATATCTTTGTGCCTGCGAGCAGGGCTGAGTGGAGTTTCCACAACTTCTAAAATATACTGATTGGTTTAACATAACACGTCAGTACATAGATCCGCAATATTTACAACACACGACGTTTATTAGGTCGTCCCCCCTATTGGGAGATGCGGCAAGCTTTAATGTCTGCTCTCAACTGGTACCCTTATTCTGAAGCACGCGACCATGGTGTTTCATACCTCGAACCTTGTCTCGCTGATGTAGTCGGTTCTGAAATCGAGCAGGCAGGGCCACCCCCACTTTTCGTTGATTTCAAGTATGCTGCGAAACACGTCCACCGACTCGATGTCACGTGTATCGGGATGCTGCGGCCAGTGCAGGTTGGCGTCGCGCAGGTATCCGCGGATGCGCGGCACGTAGTCCGTGTCCTGCGTCACGATGTCGTTGCACGTCTTGAAGAGACGAGCCGCCCTCTGCGCTGCTGTCTGGCCCTCGGCTGGGACGTCCTGGCGTCTGCGGAAGGGAGCGGCGCGCGCGGTTAGCACTCTCTTTTTTAAGAGGCTTAGTTGTCACAGCACACTAAGTCTGGGTTAGTTTCAATTCTGGCCAGCATTGCAGGTAGTCTACGTTGGCAGCTAAGAAGACAGCTTCAAGAAATCGAAAGCATGCAGAACCGTTTCGAAGACGTGTCTGCGGCACGACGCTATCTCGCGAACTTTCCCTAGAGTTTCTTAGTTTTCTGCTCAGACGCCGTCTTCTTTGCACAGCGCAGTAGCCTACCTGCTTTTTTATTATTATTACGGTGATGTCATTGCGAAGGTGCCCGTATTGCCGGTTCCATCACAGTTGGAACCAGATTTAAATTAGCCACTACCCGCTTTGTGGTCTGTTTCGCCGTCTACGGTGGGTATTAGAACACACGCTTTAATGAGCACCGGTATTCCCCTACATGGCTCCCGACCACAGGAACCCTATTGGATGTTTTTATTTATACGTGCCGTCATTCCCCGAGCCCTGCCACGTGAGGCTTCAAATGTTGAGCGAACCAGTCAATTGAAAAGGCCGGAGCACCGCATGCTTACATATATGATGATAATACCATGGGGATTTTCCCTTCGTAGAGGGCAGACGTAAAGCTTACGTCTTAGAAATCATAAAATTAAGATCATAGGAAAGTAGAACAAAACTGAGCACAGTCACACTGACTTATAACCGCGACTGAGTCGCCTGTCGCTCATCGCCAACAGTTTCTAATTTCAAGACCATCGCAATACAAAGAATAACTAGCAACACTGTGCAAAGTGTTAGCAATAATAAATATAAACACTTGCTACATAAAAGAACTAATTAGTAAACACTTATTTGCACAACCATGGCCTCCGAAATTGCGCGCGCTGGCACGTTTTGCTCCGGCCGGCCCGTTCGGCGCGCTCCCCAACAAATACGTTCCTCGCGGCACCTACGCCCAACCGTCCCTAGAAGGCACTGTTGGCCGAAGACCCGGCCCCCGCTCACGGGAACCTTTCGGCGGTGACGAGGCGGAAAATCGTCGAGTTGTCTTTGTTAGGGATTCCACATGCGTAAAGTATAGTACCTGTGGTAACAGTAAGTGCAGGCGAACGCCTCCAGGTTAGCGCGCTTCCGATTAGGTGATAGCGAAAGCCGAGGAACGCATCTGGATGGATGGTTGGATGGAGGGATGGATGGATGGATGGATGGATGATGGATGGATGGATAGACGGATGGACGGAACGGATTAATCGATGAGTGACCGGACGGACGGACGGACGGACGGACGGACGGACGGACGGACGGACGGACGGACGGACGGACGGATTAATGGATGGTGGGACGGATGGGTGATTGGATGGATGCTATGAGCGTCACCTTTGAAACGGGCCACCAAGCTCTTGTTATTATTTTGCGTATTGTCCTACCTATATTTTGGAGAAAACGCACATATGCCGAGAATTCCAAGCATCAAACTTTTTGAACCATTATTAAGAACTAGTTTTTGTACGCCTCAATTTGTGGTCTCCCTACTTTTCTGTCACCAAACCTCCAGTCGCCTCTTACGAATCTCTATAGAGGACATGTTTGCTTTCGCCCTGCTATCCCGGAATCCAAGGGCTTCAAGGAGCCTAGGCTGGTAGCTGGGTAGATATCTTCGCATAGTCCAATAAAATATGTTCCATCGTTTCCCTAGCTTTACCGCAGCAACACATGCGTCTTTTCCTTGGTATACGTCGCTTTATAACTACACCTTCTAAGGCATCCTGATCTCGCTTCGAAAAGTAAGGAGCTTCCCTTTGAGGTATCATGAATTAAGTTCTTTCCCGATTTCGTTTTTTTCTACGCCTTAGTCATAGCAGTTTTCTTCTCCACTGCCACCACCCGATAAGATTGTGTCAGCCTCTCTCACTTGTCGTTTGACGTTCTTTGTTTCCGTGTTGCTGACCATAGCCGGTCGCATACTTGCTGGCAAGCTTCCTAAACCTCTAAACCTTTCCCTCCACTGTGAGTCAATGTTTTGCCTGTACAAATACCTGAACACCCTCTCGCACCCCATCTACTTTCTTCCATATTCCTCAGTCCCAATATTGTGACTGTGGGACACAATAGAGGAGAGGCACCTATGGGTGATAATGGGCAGAGTGATTGACGTACTGGACGGACGAGGGGCAGGGATCGCGAAGCAAATAGCCAAAAATGTCACCGACCTGCGTAATGTTCAAAAAGCAGTGTGCATGGTGCCATAGGTTCAAATGCCGAGCTATGCAGTTGAAAGGGCAGTGCTTGCAGTGAACAGGGAAATTTGAACGCTTGCTAAAACGATGAATTTTATGGTCATTGACATCCACCGAGAAGTGCACCGAGCAGACCGCGAAGGTGCTATTGTGCGAGACGGGATACCTTTTAGCTAAAGTGCTGCAACATTGCTTGGATGTCGGTTCACGGCGCGGGCTGTACCTTTTTTTAGGCGGGCCCCAGTCAATCGGGAAGCAATGAATGAATGAAGTATTGAATGTAGCGACACACCACTAAAGGGCAGAATTAAACCCCAAGGACCTAGAAAATGACACACAAAGGATGAGAATATACAAGGTAAAATTTGTTACTACATAAACATGTAATGTGGTCGCTAGCAGAAAGAATGGCTGGAAATCAAATGCAGCTGAATGACGAAGTGATTAGCGTGTACGGCTTGTCCAAAGCGCATCTACGAGATTTCGAGCAGTCGCCTGTTATTGACAATTTTGTGTTGAAGGGTGCAACAGAATGACCCGGTCAAGGCATAAGGAGGAGGCGTAGGCGTACTAATTAGGCGAAGTCTGAATTGGCAAACGGCAAAATAGACCTGTATGGAGCATTTATTGATTAGCGGCACATGGCAACGGCAAAAAGACGTGGCTGGGAGTAGCTTGCCTATGGACAGGTAGTGATAGCAGCGAAAAAAATAACGGATCGGTTGATTGCATTAGAAGTGAAATCGGGTAAAGTGATATCAGTGGGAGATATGAACGCGCTCATGGACAATTTAGATGAAAATGCTGATTACAACAGTTCTCTAGTGCTTGATCTGTGGGATGAACAGAACGTTATAGTAGTTAACAGAGAAAATAAGTGTCATGGAAAGGTAAGGTACCAATGCGGTAGCACCCAGTCATGTATCATCAACGCCTTAGTCTGGCAATGGTCTACGAACAACTAGGCCAAAAGATTATACAAGAAAATGTAAAAAAAAATAGGCTGAGTAGGGATCATAGGCGTTGAAACGCGTGAGACGCTATGTACACATTTCTATACGCCAAGGTTGTGCATCAACAGCAAAGGCATTGGTGTAAATAATGACATTTAAAAAGTGTCATATGTATCTTAAAACACTGCTGACTCCAATTATACACCAAGTTCGAATAACATGCGCAAAATTTTTTAATAAGCCAAGTGGGAATGTCGACGCTTGGATATTTGTACTCGGTATGAGCATGTCGTTGTATGCCGCGGGTTCACTTCTTTGTGTTTCACAATTCGTTGCAGCAGGCAAAATTTTTAAGTGGCTGGATTGCGGCTTTTAAAGCCTGCTCGATATAAAATAGTTTATGTTCTCATATCTGATGTGCCTGTATGATTATTCGCATGGAGTCCACATTCTCAAAGTACAACAAAACACACTAAAGGATTGAAACTTGTTAATGTATTTTGCAGCTGTATACTTTTTATGATTCTAAAAATGTAGAAATTGCTGTTGACGTGAGTTCTAAATCAACAGAATCAGTTAGCGCCTCAAATGAACATTAAAGTTTGGGAGAGACAACGCAAAACACGAACCAATAGCATCAGAATTTCTAAAGAAGAATGAAGAGCAAATAATAGAGATCGCAAAAAAAACAGAAGGAAAATTGAGGCTTTTCCGACAGCAGTCTGGGAACATAAGAAACTGGTAGACGTTATCCAGCAGGAAACAAGACAGCCAAGGAAAAAAAATACATTTTTGATTGGAAGGAGGAAAAGTGGTGGAACAAGGAAAAAAAAGTAAACTATAGAAGAGCGTTAGCAGGCGTCTACGGATCATCGATAAGCCAAAAAGTTGGGAATAGGCGAAGAAGAGGAGATCGTTAGATACAACAAATACCTAGAAAAGTGTGGCGAGTGAGTTATTGCAAGTGAAATATAAATGCGCAAGTGAACGTAGAGCAACACTAAAACAAGGTGAGAGCAGGAGCCTGCTCTCACCTTGTTCGCGTGTTGCTCATCGTCTTCAGTTTCCATCTCCCACATTCCCCGTGTTTTCCAAGTGAACGTAGGGTGTATAACAATCGCAAAAGAGACAAAGGCACCCCAAAATGATTGTGGAGCCATACAAGAGCACTCGGAGCTCCAACTAAATATTCGGAAACGGCGGTAAGCGTTGAAGACGGTAACATTTGCGAAGGACACTGTGCGCTGCGGTACATCAGAGAATCCGATGTTATTAGGTATAACTTCAGCACGAAAGAAACCGTAGTTCAGATGACAGATACAGCCATAACAGGGAAGACTGAGAGGTCAAAATTTAGCATAGGAAGATTTTATCGGAAAAACGCAGCACAAAGTGTATTTAATAACCTAGCAGCAGGACCGATGAAATCCCAATACAGTTTATCAAAAACCTCATTCCAAAGATGGAAGGCACGGCTGAATAGTCCGAATGTGCAAGTGATAATTTATTCAGTTAGACACATACCTCGCAGGCTCCAACTGGACCAGCCGGGGTGGCTCGGTCAGCTAAGGCGTTGCGCTGCTGAGCACGAGGTAGCGGGATCGAATCCCGGCCGCGGCGGCCGAATTTCGATGGAGGCGAAATGCAAAAACGCCCGTGTGCTTGCGTTGTAGTGCACGTTAAACAACCCCAGGTGGTCAAAATTAATCCGGAGCCCTCCACTACGGCGTGCCTCAAAATCAGAACTGGTTTTGGCACGTAAAACCCCAGAAAGAAGAAGAAGAAGGCTCCAACTGGAGTATTGCGTGAGGGGTGTAAGAGAAACAAGATTTAGCGAAAATAGGAGAGCATAGCTAGCAACAAATCAAACTAATGAAAAAAGACTCCGTTTAACATCAAGGAAACTAAGAACAGCAGCAACAATCTGGAGGATCAGAAACGCACATGGCTCATCAAACTCCTGGCAAAGATCTGCAAACGCATGCATACCTATAAGCTGGTTGCAATACGCGAGAATGACGACAGTTAAGTCACATGGTACAAATGAAACACTGTGTGCGCATGACTACGGAATGATTTTTATAATGTTTCTCTAAATGATTCGAGATTATTAATTTCAACAATGTGGCTTGGAAGTTCGTTCCAAGGTGCTATTGCCACGAGGTAATGCAGATTTATTAAATGCATTTGTGTCGCCAAACACACGCGATGAAACTGTGTGCGTTGTATAAGCGGCGAGATGTGCGAAATGGTCCGGAAAGGTGTAATGTAGTTGCGTGTTTTTCTGTGAGTGATTTTGGGCAGTAATCAAAGCAGACCTATCGTACTTCTCGATTCAACAGATGGGAGTGATAGTGATTTCTTTATAGACTGATGCTAGAATGCCTACTGTAATATTTCGCGCTGAAACAAGGCGGCATGGTTTTCATCAGATTCGAGAGAATTTATTAAATATTATTGATGTGGCGACCAGATGGCGGAAGCGAATTCGAGCTGAGAACGAACAATGGTTCTGTACGCCATTTCACGAGTGGTTGAAGGGGTTTCATGTAGGCTTCGTTTTACGTACCCAAGTGTGCTAGGTGCTTTTGCTGTGAGATGTTTTATGTGCGCCTTCCATGATAAGTTGTAATATGGATATCTAGATATTTGTACAAGGGGGTGAGAGTGACAGCACTGTTATCAAGCGAGTAAGTGTAAAGAGAGAGTTTTATTTCGGCTGATGATCATTAATTAGCATTTTATTGCGATAACAATTATCATCATCATCATCATCAGCCTATATTTATGTCCACTGCAGGACGAAGGCCTCTCCCTGCGATCTCCAATTACCCCTGTCTTGCGCTAGCGTATTCCAACTTGCGCCTGCGAATTTCCTAACCTCATCATCCCACCTGACTTTCTGCCGTCCTCGACTGCGCTTCCCTTCTCTTGGTATCCATTCTGTAACCCTAATGGTCCACCGGGTATCCATCCTACGCATTACATGGCCTGCCCAGCTCCATTTCTTCCGCTTAATGTCAACTAGAATATCGTCTACCCCCGTTTGTTCTCTGATACACACCGCTCTCTTCCTGTCTCTTAACGTTACTCCTAAGATTTTTCGTTCCATTGCTCTTTGTGCGGTCCTTAACTTGTTCTCGAGCTTCTTTGTTAACCTCCAAGTTTCTGCCCCGTATGTTAGCACCGGTAGAATACAATGATTGTACACTTTTCTTTTCAACGACAGTGGTAAGCTCCCAGTCAGGATTTGGCAATGCCTGCCGTATGCACTCCAACCTAGTTTTATTCTTCTGTAAATTTCTTTCTCATGATCAGGGTCCCCTGTGAGTAATTGACCTAGATAAACATATTCCTTTACAGATTCTAGAGGCTGACTGGCGATCCTGAATTCTTGTTCCCTTGCCAGGCTATTGAACATTATTTTTGTCTTCTGCATATTCATCTTCAACCCAATTCTTGCACTTTCTCGATGAAGGTCCTCAATCATTTGTTGTAATTCCTCTCCATTGTTGCTCAATAGGACAATGTCATCTGCAAACCGAAGATTGCTGAGATATTCGCCATCGATCCTCACTCCAAATCCTTCCCAGTCTAAGAGCTTGAATACTTCTTCTAAGCATGCAGTGAATAGCATTGGAGAAATTGTGTCTCCTTGCCTGACCCCTTTCTTGATAGGTATCTTTCTACTTTTCTTGTGGAGAACCAAGGTAGCTGTGGAATCATTGTAGATATTTGCCAAGATATTCACGTATGCCTCCTCCACTCCTTGATTACGCAATGCCTCTATGACTGCTGATATCTCTACTGAATCAAATGCCTTTTCATAATCTATGAAAGCCATATAGAGAGGTTGATTGTACTCCGCAGATTTCTCGATTACCTGATTGATGGCATGGATATGGTCCATCGTAGAATATCCCTTCCTGAAGCCAGCCTGTTCTCTTGGTTGACTGAAGTCAAGTATTTTCCTGATTCTATTGGAAATTATCTTGGTGAATATTTTATACAATACTGAAAGCAAGCGAATGGGTCTGTAATTCTTCAGTTCTTTAACGTCTCCCTTCTTATGGATAAGTATAATGTTGGCGTTCTTCCAGCTCTCTGGTACACTTGAAGTTGTGAGGCATTGCGTATAAAGGGCCGCAAGCTTTTCAAGCATGATATCTCCTCCATCTTTGATTAAATCTACTGTTATTCCATCTTCTCCAGGCGATTTTCCCCTGGTCATGTCTTTCAAGGCCCTTCTAACTTCATCGCTAGTTATAGAAGGAGCTTCTGTATCCGGTTCATCACTATTTCGAATGGAAGAAGCTTGGCTGTTTTGGCTACTGTACAGGTCACTATAGAATTCTTCTGCTGCTTTTACTATGTCATCGAAATTGCTGATGATATTACCATGCTTATCTTTCAGTGCATACATCTTGCCTTGTCCTATGTCTAGTTTTCTTCTTACTGATTTCATGCTGCGTCCATATTTTACGGCTTCCTCAATTTTTCCCACGTTATAATTTCGAATATCCCTTACTTTCTTCTTGTTGATCAGTTTTGAAAGTTCAGCGAATTCTATCTGATCTATTGAGTTGGACACTTTCATGTTTTGTCGTTTCTTTATTATGTCCTTTGTTTCTTGGGAGAGCTTCCCTACAGGTTGCTTTGGTGCCTTACCTCCCACTTCAATTGCTGCTTCTGAGATCAGCCTAGTTACGGTTTCATTCATTAGCTCTATGTTATCTTCATCTTCCTGTTCTAAAGCTGCATATTTGTTTGCGAGCACCAGCCTGAATTGGTCTGCTTTTACCCTTACTGCCTCTAGGTTGGCCTGTTTCCTCTTCACTAATTTCACTCTCTCTCTCTTCAAATTGAGAGAAATCCTAGACCTCACTAACCTATGGTCACTGCACTTCACCTTACCTAACACTTCTACATCCTGCACTATGCTTGGATCGGCAGAGAGTATGAAATCTATTTCATTCCTTGTTTCTCCATTAGGGCTTTTCCAGGTCCACTTCCTGTTGCTGCGCTTCCTGAAGAAGGTATTCATTATTCGGAGCCTATTCCTTTCCGCGAATTCTACTAACATCTCTCCTCTTGCATTCCTAGAATCGATGCCGTAGTTGCCAATGGCTTGCTCACCAACCTGCTTTTTCCCCACTTTTGCATTGAAGTCCCCCATGACTAAAGTATACTGAGTTTGCACCTTTCTCATTGCTAGTTCAACATCTTCATAAAACTGTTCTATTTCTTCATCATCGTGACTAGAGGTTGGGGCATAGGCATGTACTACCTTCATTTTGTACCTCCTATTCAGCTTTATTACGACGACTGCTACCCTTTCATTAATGCTGTAGAATTCATCAATGTTGCCCGCTACGTTGTTATGCACTAGAAATCCTACCCCGGATTCTTTCTTATCTGGAAGACCTCTGTAGCAGAGGACGTGGCCGTTAGTCAGTACTGCGTAAGCCTCACCAGTTCTTCTAACCTCACTAAGGCCAATAATATCCCAGGAAATGCCTGATAATTCTTCAAGTAGTCCTGCTAAGCTAGCCTCACTCGAGAGGGTGCGCGTGTTGAACGTTGCCAGGTTCAGTTTCCAATGGCGGCCTGCCTTGACCCAGAGATTCTTAGCACCCTCTGCCGCGTAGCAGGTCTGACCGCCGCCTTGGTCAGGTGCTCCGCAGCCACTGGGAACTGAGGGCCATGGGTTAATTGTCGGAGTCATGAGGGAGGTAGTGGCCGAATACTGCACCAGGGAGGCCAATTCCTGTTCTGGTGAGGGAGTGACTTTGATGAAGCTTAGTGGGCCTGCCTAGTTTGGTTGCACCTGAACTAGTATAGCCCCACTAGCTCTCGGCAATATGTATTTTTTTTCTTTGCCGGTGTCAGGCACCACTCCATGCCTGAAAATGTAGGGGAATGGAGCAGGATTCGAAGTTACGACCTTCAGATTTGAAGTGGGGTGTTCTACCTCTACTCCACGCCACCTTGTTATATATATGGACACTCAAAAGCAGATTGCTGCTGTCGGCGTCGCCGTCGCCGTCGCCGTGAGGTTCCGTATGACGTCAATGGAGATGAAATCATCGCCGCGCGCCGAACGCTGTATGTGAGAGTGAAAGGGCGCGAGGGAAGCGCTCTTTCACGGGGAGTGAACGCACGGCGGAGAACAAATGCGCGTTCTGCGCTGTGCTCCCTTAAGGGCTGCAGAAGTAGTCGTCTCTTTCCTCCTCTACAATCACCATATATGTAGAGCAAACGTGCCTTCTTCCGACGCGCGACAGGCCGTGGGGGAGGGGGGGGAGGGAAGGGAGGCGACGTTTAGCTCTGGCACGAGGTGCTTATTTATATCAGAGGCTCCGGCAACAGTCACCAACGCCGCACGCATTTTGAGCGAACGCGGGCAAAACGCCGACGGCGTCGACAACAGTTCTGCGTGTTGCCGGTGCTGCTGCATGTCCAAGTTTATACAGCTGATAAAGCTGCTATCATTACTCCGTATAGCTCTCTTCAAATTTGCTATCGCAATTCATGCTTTGCCTTTCAGGTGAAACTGCGACAACTTTTTAATGCATTTAGTGACATTTGCCTTAGCGAACACTAGTTTGTAATTTTATCCAGATCTTTTTGAACAGCGATGTGGTCGTCGGGTGTCTTAATTTTGCGATAAACTACGCAATCGTCCGAAAATAACCTGATTTTTGATGTTATATTGGACGGCAAATCATTAATGTAGATGAGGAACAATAGCGGACCCAGCACGCTACATTGAGGTGCACTAGATGACACATTGGCCAAGGAAGACGAATGGTTGTCAGTAAACAAACTGTTTGCGGGATGTGAGGAAGTTCCTTATCCATGATATTTTAAGGCTGTTTAAATGTACTGATGTCAGTTTGGCTATCAATCTAGAGTGGGGAACGCGATCAAATGCTTTGGCGAAGTCTTTGATAAACCATCGTCTACGTATGTGAATGGCTCATTAGTGAATTCGATTAGTTGAGTCTCACAGGAAAGTCCTTTCCTGTTGCTTCTAACTGCTGCACAATGTTAGATGCTATGGCATGCTCTAGTAATTTACATGGAATGCTTGTTAATGCTATGTGTCGGCAATTATCATGCTTTTATCGCCAGACTTAAACATGGGAAATAGTTTCCCGACTTTCCTATCACATGGTAGTTTCCCTGTGGATAAGGACTTCTCAAAAAGGCGTGAAAGGATGGGGGCTTTATGTGTGGATGTATAGTTTATAATTGTATTATGCATACCATCAACGCCGGCTGAGATAGAGGCCTTTAGTTTCTTAATTATAGATGAGATGCCGGAGGCATCAATCTTTGTTGGTGCCATATACCTGTAGTTTACGTCTGCGATTGCGAGAATGGTTGAATGAAAGCAAACGCAACCGTCGCGCGAAAGGCCGTGGGGGTATGGGAGGGAGGGAGGCGGGGCGACGCTGTGGTGCTTCACCTAATGCTTATCTTGCAAACGGGCGCAAGGGGAACTGGCCACTCAATCTCCCACGCGAAAGCAAGGAAGCGGGAAGGCAAGGCGCGAGGGAGGGAGGGGGGGCAGCTTCTCTTCTGCCAACAACTTCTCCTCTGCACAACTCCTTTGCACTGTGCCCGGCGCTGGCGGTCGCCCGCACCGTCTCTTATCTCCACACGGCTCTGACCTTTGTACGCGCTGTGCATTCGCCGCTCAGTTTCCGTTGAATCGAATGACCGCGTGAACAATTCGCCCGCTGCGGTGGCTGCGCTTGTTGCCAGCGTTTTGACAGTCGTTGTCTGCGGTCATTCGGTGTGATCTATTCTTGTTTGCTTGTGCGCGCTGACACAACGCTTGTTAATTCAGTTAGTCCAAATGTGTCCAAGTTTATGCAGCCGATAAAACTAGTATCCCTACTCCGAATAGCTGTCTACTAATTTGCTGTCGCAATTGATGCTTCGGCTTTCGGGCGAAACGGCGACAGTTTTTCTCGTATATTCATATTACAGTCCGACGCTCACGCCTTTAGGTTGTGCGTAAGTCGTACTTCACGATTTTTCTGACGGATTTAATTGAGCAATTCAATTTTTGTTCACTAACACCTTACGCACGTGGGTGGCCTGTGTGGTCGGGGTGATTCGGGATGATGTGGTTCGGCATTTTTATTTCCGCCAGACGCTGACGCTGAAGCCAGTGCCGGATTTTATGCGACACGAGACCCTTAACACTGTCGAGTTAAAAGCTTGGACGACGCTCAAGCTTCGCCTTCAACAGTGGAACGCAAAATCAACCAAATATCCTTGACTACTACTTAAGCTTCCCGGCTACTGCAGCTTATGTAACCGTAATGTTTAACTGCAAACGCTGGCGGAGAACGCTATGCACGAAGGTGAGCTTTCTGGTTCTTTTTAACAGCGAATCTCGGGCGCTATAGCGTAAAATAATTCCAAACTGTTTTTAGTCCAAACTCCTGACGTGAAATTTCCGTAACCATTGACGCAAGCATGACCCGCAGCGTTGTCTGAACAACCCAATCAAACACTCTCCTCATTTATAGGAGGTCATCTTTGTCCACTTTCAAAAACAATAACATTGTCTACACTCGGCGGTTTTTGTTATCTATTTGGGTTCCAAGAGGCGAGGAGCACGCTCTAGTGGAGAGGGTTTCGATTGGGCCGAGCTGGCACAGCGAAAATGGACAACCGCTTGAAGAGGGTGGTGCCGGCTTCTCCGATTGGTCCGCTTCGCCTTACTTAGCTTGCGGTGGCTGGCCGAAAATCTCGGCGGTGTGCAGCGGAAGGATAAGAATGCTGCTAAAACGGATCCTCAGCAAGGAAGAGTTGGCAGAGCGATGTCGTATGCATACCGAAAGGGCTCTATAACGTTTTACTGCCACGCAAAAAGGTTTATCATGCTGAAATAAATACATGCTCAACGGCAGGTGCGAATAGCGAGAGCCAGAGCGATCGGTGGGCAGCAATCTTCTATTTTTTCGGAACGGGCAGCCTCTGGCTATTCAGAAAAATTTTGTTTTGTTCCACTTATTTTTGAATTTTTTTTTTGCGCGTACACATCACTTTGACGTGTTGAGATTTCGCCCTTTTGTGAGGTCGCGTGACAGAGAGGCGAAGTGGGCGTAGCCAGAAAACATTCACCATTAGCAGAGGGCTAATGGTGAAGAGGCGTCGAATCAGGAATGATTATTTTTCTTTTGTGCGGTTTAATCATGCGTAATCAGTGTGTACACGTTATATCAGACTGGGGAGCTATAGCGGTTTTCGTGACGTCGCGTGACAGACAGGCGAAGTTGGGAGTGGCCCAAAAATGTTTTGACCAATCGTGGAGGCTGATTGCAGAAATTGGAATCAAAACAGCTTGGAATCATTTTACGTTATAGCGCCCCCGTTCTAAGTCGAGCCTTCACCGTCTGCCCGTCGGGCGGTGTCACGCAGGTCAAGTGACCAGGAGAGGAAGAGAGCCGCGCTTGGAGAGGGCAGGTCACGTTACCAGCAGGGCAGGAGAGGCGCGGGGAGAGCAGGCGCCCAATCAAAGGCCGCGCTGGGCGCGAGGAGAGAGGCGTGGGTATAAGAGAAGGTGATTCGGTGAAAAAAAAAAAACGCAAGCCGCGCGAAAATAAAAGTTGCTCGCCGGCTTGCGGATTCGAACCACCAAGCTCCAGGGTTGGACTACCACCACGCTAACCTATTCAGCCACTGTCGCTTCCCCGGGGGCTGGGGCCGCAAGCTTCAGCTTCCCTGGTTAATCACCTTCACTGGAGTGGAAGGGAAGACTAATTTTTTTTACTTTACCCCTCATGGGGCCATGAGGGAGGCGTGACACTCCCACTAAAGCAGATCTCAAACGGCAGAAGGAAAAGTGGTTTGTATTTGAGTTGCTGCGTAGGACAAATATGTTTTCTCGTATATTCAAATTACAATCCGACGCACGCTATCATGGGTGTAGGTTCTATGTAAGTCGTACTTAGCGAACTCTTTTATGCATTTTATTTTGTGAATTTCAATTAGGTCAGTAAAGTCTATGCACACGTAGAGGGCCTGCCGACGCCGGACGCAAGGCACCTACGCCGGATTTTCTGCGACACGGGGCCCATCGCGTTAAAATGACGCATTGCGAAAAGAGACGCGCTGCAGATATCATTAACGAATGCGGTCCACCATGGCGGACCTTGCAGATGAAGATTTATTCAACATTAACACGTGTTGAATCACACGAGACGACGTGTTCAACCTTGTATAAGTGCGCCCCACCACCACAGTGTACGATGGCAGACGTGCACCTAATTTCGATGACCAAAGCGACCCCTAGCTTCTATCTTCATCGTCAGCAAGAATATCCACGCGCATTTCACATCTCCTGGCTGACAATGAAGGTTATCGCTGTGCAACGAGGCTAAAGCGATTGCAGGGCTAATGCGTCCGGGGACTAGGGATGCAAAATTTCCGGAAATTTTGAGCGAGAGAACTTGCTTTAGTTTTTTTTTCAGGATATTTCGGAAATTCTGACGAAAATTGAAACTGCAGTGATAATAGCTTGTATTTATTATTGCAACAATAAAAATACATATCGTAAAACACAGGCGACTATTACTTAGTTAACGGGAAGACAATGGAATGAACCCTTTGGTGTTTTCAACGAAAGATTGTTAATCTGACACCGCAGTAAAATGTGACTCAGTGATTCAGTCACTCGCTGGATGCGCTCGCATTAGGATAGACTGTGGCTGATTTTATGCTACGTAGACCAGCTTTGAAACTCATTTACTTGTGAACTTTTCGCGAAGCTTATTGCGAGCTTTTCCAAACAAAAATCAGTTTCGTTGGCAACTGCCAGATGAAAGTATCTCCAGCAGCCTAGACGCTGGAGTCGTCAGCAGATTATTCGTGCAAAGGCGTTGCCAATAAACTCGCGGTTCCAATTGCTTTTTGTAGCATCGCGTTGTCCCAGACGAAAGTCTTGGATCGAAACCCAGAGAGTGTTCTGCATTAATTAATAAAGTTATCAGGTTTTACTTGCCAAAATAACAATCTCATTATGAGGCAGGCCTGAGTGGGGGACTCTATAATAATCTGGACCACCTGGGGTTTTTAATGTGCATCTAAATCTAAGTGCACGGGCGTTTTCGCATGTCGCCCTCATGGAAATGCGGCCGCTGTGTCCGGCATTTGATCCTGCGACCTCTAGCTTAGCAGCCCAACACCATAGCCGCTAAGCAACCCCGGCGGTTAGCGCTATGTCTTCTGATACATTTCAAGCTACGCTAGCGTTTTCAAACGAAACTGAAAGCCTATAATGGAGACACTTCAAAAAGATGCTTCCGTTTTCTTGTCGGCGTTGTCACATGTTGAATTGCATGCTGCGAAGCAGCGAACGGAAAGTATTACTGTCTCTGGAAATTTTGATAGTCTTTTTCCACTTTGTGGTAAAAAAAAACGAAAAGTGGTTTCTTCACCAATCTGTCCCGGATTGTTTTCCGGTCATTACATCTCTCAACGTGGCTTAACTGTTAGAGCATCGGATGAAAGTGCGGGGGGAACTGGGTATGAAAACTACGCAAGCACACACGCACACACGCAAACGCGCACACATTCACAACCGCAGCCTGTTTACCGCTGCTAGGCACGTGTCAAGGTCACCCCCAAGGTCACATATACGGCCAGAAACTGACATGCATCACAGTAGGGGAAAGAGCTAAAGAAAGCCATGGCTTAAAAAGAAGTCGCCTCTCAACTTGTATTACTCCAAGTTTTATAACTCAACAAATACCTCTTTGGGGGCTCTGTACGTGAACTATTAAATAGACATGAAGGAACTAGTTGCCCACCTGGCGATGTGGGCGACCGTTTCGACGAAGTGATTATTAATATGGCGGCGCACCGAGGACTTGTTCTTCAAGCGGCCACACACGAAGCGGTAGAAGTCTTGGCAGGGATCCACCGACCAGTCCATGGTTTCCTTGAACAGCTGCACACAGCCAACGGGTAGGGAGCAATGCGTCAAGGTTAAAAAAAAAAAACACTTAGCTAGCTGCTTAGTTCGTTGTGAACACACGGTGGGCTATTTGATCTACACTTTCGGCAATAGCGCAGGAGTTTTTATTTCCTCACAAAATAATATAAGCTAGAACCCATCTCATAATGAATGTCGACGTTGACGCAATTCGCATTGAAACAATGTAGGGACACACCATAGGCCCAACGCTGAAATGCGTATGCAGCCACTTTCCTCTCTCGGGCTTCACACTCCACAGCGCTGCGCCATCTTTCGCCGCCGCCGCGAAGTCCGCGTTGGTGCGGGTTCGTTTCTGTCGACCACTGGAGAAATTTTAAGGATCTTTTTCTTAGGCGCTGAAGAGCAGCACATACGTAGTAGTATATGCACAGTCGGCCAAGCTGGCGTCAATCAGGTTCACGTACGTAGGGGAACATACCGACTGACCGAAGTAGGTGTCTAAGAAGGCCGCAGAAGAGTGGCAAACACCAAGCGACATAGACAGAGTGCTGCAAGTTGCCGTCACTGAGGGTCATTGAACAGCAGCACATGCCCAGTGCGACCTACCAGTGACACAGATCTGCCCAATTATTGCTTTCGAACTCCTTTCCCTCAGCACAGCAGCTTGATGTGGTACACATTTGACCATCTACTGCCCAATGACCCAAGTTGGCCTGAATATGGTTGAAGCGACCGACCGTCCAACCGACAGACTGACCCCGGAAATGCGTCAAGTACCCTGAGAACGCTAAGCACATTGAAATTTTGAAGCGAAAGGCGAACCATTGATCACGATAGACCGGCTTGCGGTTGCGCTTGAACTGCTCGGACGCCGGGGTGACGTGTCGGCGCCACGCAGCACGCAAGGCAACACCTGCTGAGCAGCAGGAGCAGCACCCAGGCAACTAGCAGGCGTCAATGAAAAACTGGCATGACGAGCCCTGCCTGTGGCCTTGCAGGCGTCACACCTCGATGGAGCACTAGAGGAGAGCATCGGGAAACTGTCCGTGTTATTCAGCGTCGAGAGAAATATCGGATAATACCGAAGACAACCGACCAATTTAGTGACACTTCGAGCATGTCACTGAGTGTCATTTCGCTGAGCGGCGCTGAGTACCATTTATGCGGTGTGGTGCTATAAGCTAAACGAAGTGTCATTCGGGATTGATGACTATGACGATCTTTGAAGCCATACATGTTATGATTCTCGGCATTTTGAGTTTTAGAAACGGTAGCTGTTTTAATAGCAAAAGATGCTTATGTACAAGAACTCCCGCCGTGTAAAATAAAAATACTGTAAACCCATGAACACGTCTGCTTTGAGAGAATGTAAGTAAGGAATATGTCCAAAATCCCCATGATCATGATGGCCGAATTTGTCGAAAATTAATGTTTCAAGCTTTTTTTGGCTTCGCTGAGGTCAAAGGTGTACCTTCGGCTGACGACACCCTTGGCGTTTTCTGTGCACTCGAGCGGTACCTCACGTTCCTCTGGGTGCCACGAGTGCAGTGAAGCATGTTCAACTGGGGCGAACACGTCACGAGGGCACGCCATTAGGCGCGGTGCGATCCCGTCTTTCAGCGCGCGCCTGTAGACGACGAAGAGCAGGCTGTTCAGTTCAGGCAGTTGCTCTGGCTGTGTTGTTCAGGCAGAAGCCGTGGCTCTGCGTGTCCGGCACAAAGCTGCGTTTGCTGCTAGAATCCAGTACCTTATCGGTCAGCGAAAATGACGCAAATGTTTATCGTCGCAATCCAGGAGCCCCCGACGAGAGCAGGTGCCGAAGGTCTTAGATGTTGTGGCTCCTGCGATGTTAAGGAGGTATGAAGCTGCTTCATCAGGTTGAGCTTTTGATAGTGCAACTTTCGTAATTCCTTCGTTTCTGTTCAGTTTCCGAGGCAATTGAGGCTAAGCCGGAGAACATGCAAGGTGCGACCAAAGAAGTTCGCCAGCCTCATATTCGAGCACCCCAAGAATCATTCGCATGGCAAGAATCATTCGTCAATTCGCATTCCAAACATGTTTCATCAATAAAAAGCCTGACCTTGTGCGCTTTGCTGCGAATCACGGCGTGTGCAAGTGACAACTGGCCTCTGTTAAGCTGTAGCCTTCTGAACATCGAATTCGGCACGTCTTTCGCGGAGGGCGCTACTGTAGCAAAATTGCGTTGGGTGGTTCATACGTTGGTCTGGCACGTAGCGGAACGTGAAACGTAAACGTAAACGCGAGTCGTAACAGAACGTGAACCTGACAGGGTGGATCAACCGAAGCTACCAAAAGACTCTCTGAACATCTGAAATCACGAAAAAATGGTCTTCGAATTTAGTACCGACTCAGCTGTGAGAATTTATTTATTCTTGACGCATTGCTATCGAGGTTACACATTTAAACGCAGATAAGTGAGGTTCCTCAAACACACCCTCTGGCAAGTGCACTTCATAGAATGTGTCACTAAACATTCCCGTCTGACAGCCTGCGAGTGACTAACGGTGAAGCGCACTCGCTCGAAGTCTCCTTAAGTTTGGCCGTCTGACTGGGGTACGACGGTAGCTTGACGTTTACTGCTCTTGGTGACCAACTCTTGCACTATAATGATTAAAGTGTATATCCAGGTGCAACAATAATTACTGCCACTTATCATTCAGCATTCTCAAAAAGCATGCACCAGCTTTAGACTCTGCGTATGCAAACAGACATTTCGTTCCCGAATATTGTTGGTGATTCTGTCATGTGGAAAACTAATTAAACGAGCTTCATGACCCCACGGCGGCTATGAAGGATGCAGGGATCACGGTAATTTTGAAAGGACTGTAGGGCAACTATATAATTTGAAATGCCCTGGTCTTGTCTTTGTTTTGATTGTTTCATTTGTTGTGTTTGTTATTCTGATACTAACGAACATGAAGGGACACTAAAGGTTAGTGTAAATGTAGCTGTTCTAATAAATTACCTTCTAGATTACCGACACATCCGCTCTCACCAAGAGGGGACGTTTGATAAACCAAGTTTCGCAACAGCCAGCTGTGATGTCATGGATTTTGACAGCGTCTACTCGGGAATAGGTAAGTTACTGATGGTATAGATGCACTGCATTTTATTGTTAAATAGTTATAGACTAGTAAGCAATTTTCGAGGGCATTTTCTTTATCAAAAATCCCTTTCAAACCCTTGACGTCACACCATAGCCAAGGTGTTAGCATAAATTTCCAGAGTGGATTCGAGATATCAGTAATAGGCTAGCAACATTGTATCAGCCGGTGCTAACTTCACATGGAATTGGTAGCTGATATTTATTAGCATCAGTGACTACTTCGATTAGTCAGTAAAATGTAGTAACATGTACCCTTAGCACTAGAGTTACACCAAGATAGAGAAACCTGTGACAACTACATGGTAACTACGACGACCTTTAAGAGTGCAGGATACAGAGAAAGAAGCTTGGCAGGGGCATTGCGGTGAACGTCACATAGGCTCTCGGGGGTAAGCGTCGATTACGGGCGCTCGTTGACGTAATGGGAGATTGCCCCTGCGCCGCTAGGGTTGGCACGCCTCTCCAGACAACGTTCACAGAACACTTCCTTTTCCTGTATTTCCTGCTATTACTACATCCTTTAAATAATTACCGCAGCCAAGGCACTAGAACACTGCCTAACCACTTCCAACGTGCGACAAATGTTTGATGTGGCTCGGTCACACCACAATACAAGGCAGCGATTATGCCGTACACCGTAGCAGAAGATTTTAGAATACATTTTCGACCAGTACCGGGATTCTTTAATGCCCGTACAAAGGATGAGCTTACGTCAACCTTGTTGCACTCCACCTCTTATGGAAATAGACTGCCGCGGCCGGGCGCCATCGCCCTCAGCCTCAGTGCGTGCCATAGCCACTGAGCCATTATGACGGAGTTGCCCGTACTATGGTGAGACGCACGAGTCTGAAGGCTACAGAAGCACTCGTCGCCTCCACTGTCACCCATGATTCTCTCAGTGCGGAACCAGCAACCGCCGAAAACCTTGGTCACAAGTATTTCCGCAAATGGGATAATTGCACGCAAACCTTGGTGTATAGCATGCAGTCCTCGTCGCAGATGGGCTGTGTGACCTCCGGCCTCTGGGCCATAATCAGCGCCGCCACGCACACGCCGACGATTATCGCTACGGCGATGGCCGCATGCATCGTACCGCGCCACGGGAACTCCTCGGCCCAGTGGCGTAGCCCCTGAGGCACGAGAGCCGTGGCGGCCACACGCTTGCGTATCAGCTGGGGCCTGAGTCGCTGGCCAATCGGTTGCGAAGACGTTTCTTTGGGCCCCGCTCCCGATGAGCTCGAGGTTTTGGTCCTCTCCGTGTAAAAGTCCAGCGGCTGGGTTGGCCTCACCCGCTGCGTCGTGCAACAAAACCCGAGGCAATGCCAACCACTCTTAGTCATCATCATTGTCGGCGCATTACCGCAGTTGTAGCATTTTAAAGCGAAGCGTTTTTTGCAACACGTTCCAGACTATGCTGACGATTTCTGCATATGCTGTTGGCTTGTCGAAAAGCTCACATGTAGAAAGTAAAAGAATTACCTACGTGCCCGACGGCGGGATGAAACTTCGGCGTCGGGCACAACCGCCCCATGCATGCTCAAATTCCTGGGCCACTTTGGCAAACATGCGTCTCTCATGCAAAGCCAAGTGGCTCTTTCAGACTATTCGCGCGTGCCTTACTTCACGCTGCACGTGACCGAGGGCACGTGTATTACGCTTACCAACAGGCTGAAAAAAAGTTAGTGACGTTTCACTTCGTGAGAGCGGGTTACGAGCAAGCACATCGACGCCGCGAGCCGTCACATCGAGAACGGCGGCGTTAAAACACAAGGGGAAAGGCTCGAACGCGGTCGCGGACGCTACATTGATCTCGACGATGCAACGCCTGGTGTGCCACCGGGAAAGAGCATATGGCTGCACATGCGCAGAAGAGACGCCACGATTATGCACAGCGAGCACCGCGGCATCGAAACACAAACGGAAAGGACACGATCCGGTGAATATCTTCTGCACATCCAGGCGCCTTCCTCTTTCGGCGCTCAGTTTGCTCAGATTACTCAGTTTGCAAAGTCGCAAAGCCGATCGAAGTCACAATGCCGAAGTTAAGGCAAATTCATGCACCAAGTCATCATTTACAGGTGGGCTGAATGACCATGCTTGCAGCACAGAGTTTCTTGCAATCACGAGAGGGAACTGTGGCACTAATGTGTACGGAATCTGCAAGCAGGGCGGTTGAGCCAGCATGGGAATCATGGTTAGCACATGGATTTGCCTAAATTTTGTCCTATTAGCTTTAAACGGCTTCGTGACATTGCCAAGTGATCATATTCAAGAAATGAATGCGGTTTAAATACTTAAATATATATAATTAAACTTATCCGACGATAGGACACGAACATAGGACCTCCAGCACGGAAGCCCGATATTGAAGCTATTACGCCATGGATGCATGGACAAGCGCTACCACAGTAATTAGCGGTATTTACGCATGTTCGCAGTCTTGTCGCCTGCTGCAATGAAAAACGTATATGTATTGGCAAATGAAGACAGTTAAAGCGTAATAGATGGAGCCTCAAGACGTCTGAGGCCACATGCAAGGTTATCATACAAATACATTTACTAACCATTGTTCCTATGTTGGCTGAACAAGTGGAGCGCCCAAGTTCCCTCTAATAATTATTGAAAGAAACTCTATGGCTTCCCGTTCTCGTAGACACTAGTGCCACGGTTCTCTCTGGTAATTTTGGTTGTAAACTTTGTGTTAACGTTCCTTCCGAGGACAGGCGGCGCTCTGCCCCACCTCGGAGGTCATCGTAACAGCTGCCCGCGTTCCGTGCTGCCGCTTTCCCACGTCTTAACGTTGTAGCTCTCATTTTCCTTGCGATGCCAACTAGCCTCTCTTCTAAACTCAGAATAGCGGAATTGTGTACACCAAGCTATACCTTAGAAGCGAAATAATTTCTTTAAATAAGTTTCTGCCTTCAAAAAGCCAAGAACGGGAAGTGGGAGAATCGTTAACGGTACATTATAAGCTTAGACCAAGAAGATAGAAATTTTATTACTCATACCCTATGGCGAAAGCAAATATGTTAGTAGATCCGTTGAGTTCTTCAGCAACACCCGGTGTCCTTGTCCCGGTACTGCTGTCTGAGGAAATTTTCGGGCATGGCGGGCCGAAGAATCTTTCGATTGTTAGTGACGAGGGCATCTCAGCTAAACTACCGCACATCAAGGGCGGCGTTCGCTGTCGTGGTTGCTCTAAGATCTAAAATAAAGCATAGCGGAAACCACCCTCACCTGGGGCTTTGGCTTCTTCTTTTTGGTGACGAACTTGCGCAGACGTGGCAAGTAGTGCATGGCTCGCAGTTGGAAAAATGCTGGCACTGCGGAGCTGTAAAATGCGTGACCTGACGCGAGCATGGATTTTCTTCTTCTGGCACGTTCTTGCTGGCTCGAGCAGGTGATCACCACGAGCGGCATTCCTTTTCCTCTTCAAGCCATAAGGCCGATGGAACGTGCAGAGGCATGCTGTACTGGAGAGAAATCAATTTAATCTCTGTGTCCGTACTTCTCGAATAAGAACGGGGTCGACATTAAATGACCTGCATCTCCATCTTTGAGACTAAAAAAAAAAAGACAGTGTACTCATCCCTGCTTAGGTTCTGCCGAAATGTCACAAAGATCTCGTACTGTGGCCCTCATCTTTCAATATAGCAATTGGCACTGCTATCTGCCACAGTATGTTACGAAACAAATGTGAAGTTGCGTTGGTTTGCTCACCTCCTCATTATTAATGTCAGAAATGTGGCGGTTGTAACGTCACCTGGTCGATTTTGTGGTCTGCAGTTCGTAGCAAGTGAATCTCAAGATTGTCTTCTGTTTTGCTTCTGAGGGCTCCGATGTGGACAGCCCGAGAGGCTAAGAAGAAGGCAGGTTAAAGTTCGTTAAAGCAAATTTTTGTTGCCTCCACCATTGGCACTGCTGCGGCTGGCTGCGGAGTTCTTATAACTAACTAGAGCACTGGGTATAGGCCACCGAGTGTGTAAACAAGAAGGGACAACTTGGGTCGCTGGGTATGTGCCGATGGGCACCTGTCAATCGTTGGCCAATTTTCCTGAACGGATTTGTCCCACTCGGTTTGTGCCCAAATACCGAGCAACAAACTAGGGAAGAGAATAAGTCAGCAACAGAAGCATTCGAGTGGGGAAGGAGAAGTAAAGGGAGCGAAATCGCTAAGTCCATAGATAACCTGGGATTTATTCTTCATTGCAGAAATCCACCCATTTTTGGCCAATGCCTCATAGTGGGAAGAGCCGCATGCTTGGTAGGAAAGAAAAACAACAACCAGACCGTGCATTTAGCGAGGAACTTTGTGAATAATTGACCTATTTCTTTGCCAATCCCCTGTAGCTGGTATGAGCCACATTTTCGCTGTACAACAAGAACATCCACAGAGAAGTGAAGAAGTTGCTAACAGCCAGTCGCGTTGTCCATATATATGTGTACATGAGTAGATTTGTGTGGGCCCTGCCTAATAAATGACTGCTGCCTAATGGATGACCATCCTTTAGGTACTGAACTGTGCTTGCGGTGTTGGTGCCCGTAGAGAAGCTGTTATTGGGCCATTCGCATAGCCGTTTCAGCTCGCGATGGTGTCCACCGCCTCCGCCACCGTTGCCGGTCACCGTAACCGCTATCGCTGGGAATCGAACCCCAGAATCCATCAGAATCGGGGCTAAAGTAAAGTTAGAGAGTAATCGGAACCTGCTTAAGATGACCACTAAAATGAACACCATTGAGTCAGAAATTACTTTCAAAATTTAGAATGCAACACTTGAAATTGTCAGTCTAGCACTCCAGTTTCATAACTGCTCTACTCCATACAGCGCAGCAGCGATATTATCTAGCGCAGAAACAGTTGCACATTTGAGTATCGAAGAAATACGCTCGTTCTCTCTGCGTTTGTTCTTTCCGTGTGTCTCTTTTTGTGTTGTGTCCTTTTCCCCATTTTGCTCCTTTAGCAAGCACTCGGAATGAACCAACTAGCCCCTCAAAACATTCTAATTAAGTACACAAAGGATTTTCCAAATAATCTGCGCAGTGAAATGATGAAATGTTACTTTCAAATGTTGCTTAACACATCGTCTAGTAAAAAGTTTTATTAGTAATAATTGCGCTTTTATTTTCTTTGAAGTATGAAGGCGTTTGGTAATTCACTAAATATATATTCACAGATAAAGGAATTGAGTGGGGTAAGATGGTCGTGATTCATCTTCAAAGAATAAAATGCAACTGACAAACGTGTGATGATAGATAAATACTCGCGGATCATAATTCTGAAAAAAAGAAAGCAGGGAATGTTGTTATTGCCGAATTGAAGCCTGCCTATACCGGCAACACAGATTTTTTGTAGAAACATTATGGCCAAACACCATTTGCTTAGCACCATTCAAAATGCTCAGTAAGGTCATGAATCGAACCAATCTGAAGCAGGTAGAAGCCGTCAGCTTACAAGACCCCAGTCGCGGCAAGACATGCTTAAAAAATCGAAAAAAAAAAGGTTCTGAAAAAGCATTAGCGCAAAAAAAAAAAAAAAAACCGCAGCACACCTAACCGAGTAGTTCCCCCCTCCACGGACGATAGCAATGGTGGTTGCTTTGCCTCCCAAAATGAGGCTGGTCAGTGAGTAAGGGAGTTAGACGGGACGGGGTGGTGGTTGATGGGGAAACCTACCCGTCCGTCGGCCCAACTCGTCGACGAACCGCTGGGAGGAGAAAAGCTAGAAGGAGGCGGCAGGGTTTAAGTGAGTACGCCACGTGGTGGAGAATTTGGGAACTAGCCCCGCATGAGCCGTAATCCTGGCCTCCAGTACGTTGACACCTGGGCACTTCAGCTTTAAATTCATTCCTTCGTTACGCACGCAACAAAAAATATCCAGTGTTCTACGTCTGACCCCATGGTGCTTGGAGCGCTGACGAAGGGTGACGATCAAGAATTAGAAATGCCAGTGGCAATCGGCGCAGGAGACATTCTTCAGACGCTTCTGCCTCGCTCGTGCCGTGTTAGAAACCAGCGGCAACATCTCGCCTATGGGATCTTCTGCTTCCTACCGCAGCTAAACATGAAAGAGTTTTCTAAGGTGTTTCGTTTGCCAGAATTCGCCATCAGTGCACACCCAAAGCTATTGTGTGTTGTAACGAATGCAGTCTACTTGAACTTTATTCATTTTGCAGCTTTTCAGACTTTTGTTTCGGAAACGTACACAGATGTGCGCGTAATTTACGTTTAACTCGCCACTGTGTTGGCTGTGCAAAATTTTGTGGCGTAGTGTTTTCAAGTGTCTAGATTCATGCAAGCATGCTAGATGACGCCTTAAGGGAACAGAAGTGTCATGCAAACCCTGGCAAGTGGTTGCCCCAATCTTGAAGTATTAGGTGAGAATTTATATTGATACTATTATTCCTTTGCTGGCAGTTCCTCAAACAAATTTAATTTTTATCAGGAGCCCTTGTTCTGCACATTTGGGTTAACAGTGCATCCAAACAACAAACTACGTCAAATGCTGTCTAGTTTCTGGGTGTTAATCGCAAATTGTTGTTCAATACCCAATACCACTCTAAATACGCTACGTTCTACCCTTACGAAACACGTCACTCGTATTCGCTGTTGCTTATTCCGGGATCGCTTTAAGCCAGTGGATAAATGTAATGTTCAGTGTAGCAGTCATTCCAACATAGTGCAGGGACTTATTATTCCAGTCAGCTTCCTCATATTTCACTGACTCATTTTGCTACGTACATGAAATAACTACTCATTATCTAAGCGCAGAACTAATTATGGCAGTTTCAATAAATATTTTTCATTCGTTAAAATATGGAATTCCTCGCGTGCAGGTCTGAGACAGGGTTTCGTTGATTTATTTGAAAGAACTTTGCGACCATATTTGTTCAACACACAGTTCATTTTTCATTGTTATATTTGTTTGCAATGGTGGTTAGTCAGTTTTATATTTCCACAATAGATGGCGTAATTTCCAACCCTCTGTTTGCAATGCTGTATTGTATTCCCTGGAAGCCGTTCTATATATTTTATGATATTACCGGTTTTGAATAATCTGATACTGTTCCTTGTGTCCTATGTTTGTTTTTAGATGTACCTAACAACAAGAGGTCTCGAAATCAGTCTTTTGACTATGATACCGGCTTCTGTATTTGTCTTCTTTGATATGTACACGTCAAGCTTTCGAAATGAAATTAAAATTGAAGAAAATCTGCACAAGTACTGCAGACGCCATCATGAACGCAAGCACAAAAAAAAAATGGATCTACGGGCACCAAACACGGCAAGCACAGTCCACTACCTAAAGGACGGTTATCCATTAGGCAGGGCCCACGCAAGTCTATTCATGTACACATATATATGGACAACGCGACTGGCTGTTGGCGTCTTCTTCACTTCTATGTGGCTGTTCTTGTCGTTCAGCTAAAATGTGGCTCATACCAGCTACGGGGGGTCGGCAAAGAAATAGGTCAGTTATTCACAATTTCCTCGCTAAATGCCCACTCTGGTCCGTGTTATTGTTTCCTACCAAGCATGTGGCTCCTTCCCACTATGGGCCATTGGCGAAGAAATGGGTGCGTTAGTGCAATGTTTAAATGAAGAATAAGTTACAGATTATCTATGAATTTAGCGATGTAGAACGTGCCACCTTTGCTCACTTTACTTCTCCTTCCCCACTCGGATGCTTTTGTTGCTGATTTGTTCTCTTCCCTGCATTATTGCTTGTTATTTGGGCACATACTGAGTGGGACAAATCCTTTCAGGAAGGTTGGCCAAGGACTGACAGATGCCCATTGGCTATTACCCAGCGACCCAAGTTGTCCCTTCTTGTTTACACACTCGGTGGCCTATACCCAGAACTCTAGGTAGTTATAAGAACTCCACAGCTAGCTGCTGCAGTGCCAATGGCGGAGGCAACAAAAATTCGCTTTAACGAAGCGAAGTATATGTATTAATGTATATGTATATGAATTAACTGAATGTATTATATCAAGAAGCCCGATTACCCACACTCGTTATCAGATTCCGCACCCTTACAGTAAAAACCTGCTTAAACATTTACGCATCTTCATTGAGACGATCGCAGTATGTATTTATTACGGAAAGATATGCCTTCTTTGAAGAAACATGGTCCCGTCTATACAATCCGCGGGTTCTTTTTGTGCAAACTCAACTAGAACCATTAAAGGTTCAGATACGCGAGATCATTCCCCTCAAAAAACCCGTAAATGCTATCAGAATTGAATTTGATGACATATTTCCTTCCAATGCTGAACTCCTGCCAACTAACTATCCAAGCGGATTACTGCAAGATCAGTTAGCGCAAATGAAAATCAATACTGTAATAGCGACGGATGCATCAGTGTGTGACGAGAAAGCGGGTATAGGTATTTTTTCTGAGGCGCTATCCTGGTCTTATTCAATGCGACTGCCTGATTTCACACCTATATTTCAGGCAGAATTATTAGCAATTATATTAGCTTTTCGTAAACTTCCTGGAAATTCTTCGACCGGTGTAATAGTAACTGATTCGTTGTCAGTTTGCACAGCACTCACCTCATCCTCAGACAATACTGTTTTGAACGAACTAGAAAGATTAATCCCTTCGACCTTACGTCTGGTGCGTTTAATATGGGTACCAGGTCACCATGGTTTGTTCTTAAATGAAATGGCCGACGCCCTCGCACGTACATCCCTACAGGGACCAGTCATGCATGTTCTGCCGACTTCTGCTTATATCACCGCGGCTAGGTTTAGAAAACTATGTCTCTTAAATTACTCTGCAAAACATACATTCCAAATCACAGACTTAAAGCATTTGCTTTACCCTTGAGATAATCAATGGTGTCCCACACGTAAATTGGAAATCTCAATTACAAAATTACGATGCCGTATTGCACCCCCAAATTTTTATCTACACAGGTCTGGTCTGGCGATGTCCCCTCTATGTAATTTCTGCAATGAACCTGAAACCATTGATCATTATTTATTAAACTGCCGCCGATTCGTAATCCAGAGAAAGAAATACTTCGAAATTCCGTTCCGAAAATTAGGCATCGCTATAAACACTGAAAATATTCTATCTTTCGGGGCATATATACTGGGTTTTAGCCGCAGGAACGTATGCAGGGCCGTATGCGAGTTCCTCGGTGAAACACGGAGAATACCAAGTTAATTTACTGATATATTGTTTATTATTATTTTACAAAATTCAAATTTACGTTAATTTACTGATTGATTATTTATCAATTTCGAAAATTCCAATTAAACTGATTGAAATTTATTACCTTCTACCTTGATCTCCTTCCAAAAAGCACACTAATTCCCTATAACATAAAATAAAATACGGCACTAACATCAGTTAGTTTCATTGCATAACTCCAACCCATCTGTTTAACCGCCGGCTTCTTGGCAATCCCCCGTGGTGGGTATGCGCCATGGCATAGGAAGCAAGCAAGCAAGCAAGCTCCGCAGAGCCAGCGTTGTTCCAACTGCCAGCCATGCATTACTTGCCACGTCTGCGCAAATTCGTCTCCAAAAAGAAGAAGCAAAAGCGCCAGGTGAGCGTGGTTTCAGCTATGCGTTATTTTAGACTTTAGAGCAACCACGACATCGCCGCCCTTGATGTGTGGTAGTTTAGCCGAGATGCCCTCGTCACTAATATTCGAAAGATTCTGAGGCCTGCCGCGCCCGAAAACTTTCTCTGACAACAGTACCTGGACAAGGACACCAGGTGTTGCTGCAGAACTTAACGAACCTACAAACAAATTTCCTTTTGCAATAGGGTACGAGTAATAAAATTTGTATATTTTGGGTCAAAGCTTACAATGTACCGTTAACGACGCTCCCAGTATCCTTTTCTTGGCTTTTGTAAGGCAGAAATTTATTTAAAGAAATTATTTTGCTTCTAAGGTATAGCTTGGGTTACACAGTTCCGCTATTCTGAGTTTAGGAGAGAGGCTTTTCGGCATTGCAAGGTGCAGTGGAACGGAAAATGACAGCTACAACGTTTAGACGCGGGAAAGCGGCCGCACTGAACGCGGGCAGCTGTTACGATAACCTCCGAGATGGAGCAGAGCGCCGTCTGGTCTCGGAAGCCACGTTAACATAAAGTTTACAAACGAAATTGCTAGAGAGAACCGTGTCGCTAATGTCTACGGGAACGGGAAGCCATAGATTTTCTTATAATAATTATCAGAGGGAACTCAGACGCTCCACTTGTTCAGCCACCACGGAAACGATGGTACCCGTGGTGGATTTGATATTCTTGCATGTGGCCTCAGACGCACTTGAGACTTCATCTATTACGCTTTAGCTGCCTTTATTTGCCCAACAATTTGAAGCAATATATACTTTTTTTAAATGTAGCAGGCGATAAGACTGCGAACACGCATAAAGAACGCTACTTGCTGTGGTTCCGCTTGTCCATGCGTCCATGGCGTGATAGTTTCAATATCGCGCTTCTGTGCTGGAGGTCCTGTGTTCGTGTCCCGTCGTCGGAGAAGTTTAATGATACTTATTTAAGTATTTAAACCGCAGTGCTTTCTTGAATATGATCACTTTGCAAAGTCACGAAGCCGTCTAAAGCCAATAGGACGAAATTTAGGCAAATCCGTGTGCTCGCCATGATTCCCGTCCTGCTTGCAGTTCCCGCAGACACTAGTGTCACAGTTCCCTCTCGTAATTGTAAGAAAAGCCTACGCTGGCAAGCGTGGTGATTCAGCCCACATGGAAATGATGACTTGGTGCATGAATCTGCCTTAACGTCTTCATTATGTCTTCGATCGGCTTTGCGACTTTGCAAACAGAGTAACCTGAGCAGACTGAGCGCCGAAAGAGGAAGGAGCCTGGATGTCCAGAAGAGGTTCACGGAATCGCGCCCTTCCCGTTTGTGATTCGATGCCACGGTGCTCACTGTGCGCGTTCGTGGCGTCTATTCTGCGCATGTGCAGCAATATGCTCTTTCCCGGTGGCACACCAGGCGTTGCATCGTCGAGATAAGTGTAGCGTCTGCGACCGCGTTCGAGTCTTTCCCTTTGTGTTTTAACGCCGCCGTTCTCGACCTGCAGGCTCGTGGCGTCGATGCGCTTGTGCGTAGCCCTCTCTCATGAAGTGAAACGAAACTAACTTTTTTTAAGCTTGTTGGTAAGCGTCTCACATTTTACGGAATGGCGAAACACGGGACACGGAGGTGCGTCGTAGCGTTGATGGCCAACATCTTGCAACTTTTAGGGTGAAGGCATTGGCAGCTACGATTGCTGACGCGTAGCGGATTTATTATTTTCTCTTTTTTGGGGTGAGAATAAATGGAGCGACACAAAAACGATTTTAATGCATTGTGCTCGAAGAAAGCTTAGAGATAGCGATATAGGCAATGCTGTCACCGTCGATGGCTTCAGAGTTTCGTCAAGCCGTAGGTTGTAACACGATTTTATGATTAAGGTAAAACGCTGTAATCGGAGCGAAAGCCGAGATTCTGGCAGGTCTTGTAATGACATTGAAGACTGCGTAAAACATTGATGAGAATAATTATTGCACAGGTACCACACCACTAAAGTTTCCTTCTCCCCTCCTTAGTTTTGTTTTTAGCACAGAGTGCTCCAAGCTGGCGTGACCAGCTTACTTGGATGGGAAACTTCTCTTCTGCTGCCGCCGTAGTCGATTCTCCTCTTCCATCAGAGATGGGACGCCATAGACGTTTGCACTTGGAGATATGACTTTATGTACAAATATATACATTGACGGCTATTTACAGGGTGTCTGACGTAACACTCGACATAGCCGATAGTGCCTAACATCGCTCGTACGTCCAGACCCTTAGTTTACACTGGAACCGGCGCCTTAGCTCGGCAGAGCCGACAGTGCAGAGCACCTTTCCTGCGTCCGGAACCCTCGTGAGGGGTCGGGGCCCGGTTTTACCTCTTCGGTTGCTCCTCCCAAATCCCCTCACGGCAAATCACGACACCACAGTGACCTGATTGGGTCAACTGGGCTGTCACTCACTTGTCACCCCTTTTCTCACTCTCTCCCTGTGTTTTTCGGCACATTCAGAGAGAGAGGGAGAGATAGAAAACAACAAACAAGAAATAAACAAACAAGGCACCAACACTCCCACTCTGCGGCATGTTAAAACATCTCGGCGCTTCCCCCAGAACACTGTCGGTGAAAGAAGCGCTCCGTTCTCGTTCCTTAATTGGGAGTTACCCACGGCATGCCGTAAAGGGCACCGCGCCAAAGCGTGCCCTTGGATGCACAATGCCATCCCGCGCTTGGTCCGTCTCCGGCGGGGTCATAAAACGGTCTTCTCAAAGACGGCCCGCGCCTCTGATGCCAGCCCGTCGCTCCCGAGCCCGCGCGTCGGGTTACACGACCCCACCGGAAGTGGCTTCCTTACACCCGAGGCATGCCCATTGACACCCTAATGACGTCTTGCAGGTGGTCCGGCTTAGGCAGCGCGCGAGAGGGCACCCGTTCGCGCTTCCGTTTGGGCCTCGGGGCCAAACAGCTCCCAACGCCACCCCATCCCCTGCGTCTTCAGACCGCGTGTGCACCATTTTACGATGCACTGGGCTGGGGATGCGGGTTCTCTGCGGTCGAAGAGCGCCTCCTGACCCACTAACAAAGCCCCCCGCTGGCTTTGCATTCTGCGAGGCCCGAAACGGCGACCTTCCACGTTTCTGGGGCGAAATTACGTTTGAGGGCCTCCCGCGTTTGTCAACATCCTTTACAACACCCATGTTGGAAAGCGAAGCATTCGCCTGGGGGTTTAACTCTAAATGCTCTAAAATAAATGGCATGTAAGTGGCCTTTACTGTTATCCCATGTAATGTCTAATGTCATCAGTGTTTATGATTATACACAGGGAACGTCAAAACATTTATTGTCATGTGATGATTGTGCTTATGGAATACTGCGTTCACAAGCTACGCCGAAACGCAAACATTAGTTCACGTGAGTACATACTGAGACGTCAACGCAGTGGTATCACGTAGCGAAGGCGATGTTTGATGTTATTCAAGGATAGAATGGTGACAAGAGGTATTTGCCGAGAGACGAATGACGCGAAACACAGTGGTAACCTTATTATTATTCGACCGTTTCTTTATTGAAACTGTGGCCTATGGCGCGCATACTTTCCCGTGCATGTTCACTCGCACACACTGGCTCCCGATCACGTGCAACGTGAATTGAGGCACGCGCCAATTGTCTGAAAGAGCCACTTGGCTTTGACGCGAGAGAACCATGAAGCACAAGAGAAGCATGAGAAGCAGGGATTAGAGCATGGGTCGGTTGTGCCCGACGCCGAGGTTTCATCCCGACGTCGGACACGTCGGTAATTCTTTTACTTTCTACGTGTGAGCTTTTCGACAAGCCAACAGCATATGCAGAAATCGTCAGCAAAGTCCGGAACGGGTTGCAAAAAGCGCTTCGCTGTAAAATGGTACAACTGCGGTAATACGGCGACAATGATGATGACTGTGCGTGGTTGGTGTTGTGACGGGTTTTGTTACACGGCGCAGCGGGTGAGGCCATCCCAGCCACTGGACTTTCACACGGAGAGGAGCAAATCCTCGACCACATCGGCAGCGGTGCCCACAGATATGCCTTCTCGACCGACCAGCTAGCGACTCAGGCACCAGCTGATACGCGAGCGCGTGGCCGCTGCGGTTCCCCTGACCAAAGAGCTACGCCACTGGGCCGAGGAGTTCCCGTGGCGCGGTGCGATGCATGCGGCCATCGCCGCAACGATAATCGTCGGCGTATGCGTGGCGGCGCTCATCATGGCTCAGACGCCGGAGGTCACACAGCCCATCTGCGACGAGGACTGCATGGTATACACCAAGGTTCGTTTGCAATAATCCCCTTCGTGGAAATACTTGTGACCAAGGTTTTAGGCGGTCGTTGGTTCCGCACTGACAGAAGCACGGGTGACAGTGGAGGCGACAAGTTCTTCTGGAGCCTCCAGACTCGTGCGTCTCACCATAGTACGGCCAACTCCGTCATAATGGCTCAGTGGCTTTGGCACGCACTGAACCTGAGGGCGAGGTTGCCCGGCCGCGCCTGTCTATTTCCGTAAGAGGTGGAGTGAAACAAGATTGACGTAAGCCCATCCTTGGTAAGCACGTTAAAGAATCCCAGTGTTGACGGAAATGTATTCTAAAATCTTCTGTTACCGTGTACGGCACAGCCATTGCCTTGCACTGTGGGGTAACCGAGCCACATGAAAAATATTTGTGGAGAGCTGGAAGTTTTGAGGAGGTGTTCTAGTGCCTTGGTTGCGCTATTTATTTATAGGGTGTAGTAATAGCAGGAAATACAGGAAAAGGAAGTGTTCTGTGAACCATGCCTGGAGAGGCGTGCCAACCTTACCAGGGAAGAGCCAATCTCCCACTTCGTGATGATGATGATTGTTAGAGTTTTTTGGCGCAAGGGCCAGATGCGGCCAAAGAGCGCCAAGGCGATGATAATGACGTGTCAGTGGTACATGAATGGTGAATTAGAAGGTGTGGATAAAACAGATGTGGCATGGCTGTAAAGAGGCCTAAAATAGTCGCTGTAAAATGCGTAAAATCTATAGGTACTAAGAATATGGCAATGACTAATGAAGTGTGCTATGGATACGAGGGATGCATTGTGAAAGATTGATGATATACTAAGATATGTCAGAGGCTAAAAGTTTCAAAAACACTAATGCCTTAACAGAGCCCTTGAGATGTAAGGGCCTGGAGGCATGTGCTATACTGAGCTATTATCACAGTGGCATCCTCTTGAGAGAGGATGCATTACGTATTTCTTGGGCTGATAACATGCAAGACAACATCATTCAAAAAAGCGAGGACTGCTTTGGTAGTGAAAAGCGGTTCTTTGCCAAGAAACATAGCAGGATGAAGAGGGATAGAACAGCGGTATGCCAGAGGAAAATGTTTCTTCCTCTCTCTCTCGGCTTCCCTACATTCCAGGAGGACGTGAAGAACGGTGAGCCTCTCGCCACATCTACCACAGGTTGGAGGATCATTACCATTCAATAGAAAATTGTGGGTACCATATGTGTGTCCTATTCTGAGGCGACAGAATAGGACATCAGTTCGCCGTGTTTTTGATGCAGAGGGCCAGAAACCTAACTGTGGCTTAATCAAGTGAAGCTTATTATTTGTTTGCGCATCCCACAAGCGTTGCCAGTAGCTTCGCAGTTTCTTCCGCAAGAAAGGTTTCAAATCTGTTACAGGGACAGCAGCGGTAGGATTAATAGCGTGCGATGTTATTGATGTGGCCATTTGATCGGCAAGAACATTACCCTCGATGTCTCTATGCCCAGGCACCCAGCATATTATGATTTGTTGTTTAGATGCATAAACAGAGCAGATCAGTGAGTAGAGGTTCATAATTACAGGGTGTTTATGTTTTTGCGGCATCGTTAACGCTTTAACAACGCTTAAAGAGTCGGTAAATATTACAGCCTTTTGGAGTTTCAATCTATCAATGTGTTTCACCGCCGATAGTACTGCATAGGCCTCTGCCGTAAAGATGCTTGTGTGGGGATAAAGTACATCGGATTCCAAGAAGGACGGACCGACTGCCGCATAGGAAACGCCAGCATGTGACTTTGATGCGTCTGTGTAAAATTCAGGGCAAGAGTATTTTGACTTTAGTTCTAAAAAGTGCATTTGAATGTGTGCATCTGGCGCGTGTTTTGTGACTTCAATAAACGATGTGTCACATTCAACCAGCTGCCACTGCCACGGCGGTAGCAGCTTCGCTGGAGGCATTAGGCAATGTTCAAGTAGTGCAGCACCCATTTCTTCACTGAGCTTTCTCACGCGTAGCGAGAAGGGCTGCTTCGCTGTTGGTCGATTATTAAATAGTGTGGCAGATGTGGTATCGTTTATGGTAAAATAGGTAGGATGTGTACGGTTTGAATTTATTTTAAGGAAATATGTAAAGCTGGCATAAGTCCTCTGAAGGTGGAGCGACCACACGTTCGCTTCCACATAAAGGCTTTGTACGGGGCTTGTCCTGAAGGCCCCAGTCGCGAGGCGGATTCCTAAATGGTGAACAGGATCCAACATTTTTAAAGCGCTGGGTGCAGCAGACTGGTAAACTATCGCCCCGTAGTCAAGTCGTGAGCCGACAAGGCACCTGTACAAGTTCAAAATGCATTTCCTGTCACTGCCCCATGTTGTACGCGACAGCAGCTTCAATAAGTTCATTGTTTTCAGGCACTTAGCCTTCAAATATTTGATGTGCGGAACGAATGTGAGTTTTGAGTCCAATATGATGCCTAGAAACTTGTGCTCTTTGCTTACAGGTAATGTGGTACCAGACAGCTCAATAGCAGGGTCTGGTACTATTCCTCTCTTATTAGTGAAAAGGACGCATGTGCTTTTCTGTGGGCTCAACCTAAAACCGTTTTCATCAGCCCATTTAGCCACTTTATTTAAGCCATGCTGGACATGTCGTTCGCAGACAGCAAAGTTGCACGATTTAAAACCAATCTGGACATCATCTACATATACAGAGTAGAACATCGTTCGTGGAATAGCCGCGCGTAGAGAATTCATTTTCACAATAAACAGTGTACAGCTAAGCACACCGCCCTGCGGGACACCAGTTTCCTGGGTGAAAGACCTAGACAAGGCCTGGCCCACCCTTACACGAAAGGTACGGTTAGAAAGGTAGCTTTGCAGAGTACTCAACATGTTGCCGCGGACACCCATAGCGGAAAGGTCTCGGATAATACCGAAGCGCCATGTGGTGTCATATGCCTTCTCTAAATCAAGAAATACGGAGAGAAAAAACTGTTTGTGTATAAAGGCATCCCTTATGATTGCCTCGATGCGGACAAGGTGGTCTGTAGTCGACCTACCTTCCCGGAAGCCACATTGGTAAGGATCTAGTATTCCGTTGCTTTCTAGGACACAGATTAGGCGCCGGTTAATCATCTTTTCGAAGAGCTTGCACAGACAGCTTGTCAAAGCAATGGGTCTGTAGCTACTAGGTAAGGACGGGTCCTTGCCCTGTTTAAGTATGGGGATTACTATAGCCTCTTTCCAAGAAGATGGAATGGAACCAGCAGCCCACATGACATTAAAAAGAGAGAGAAGTGTCTTTTGTGTTTCAGGGTGTAGGTGCTTGATCATTTCATACATGATACGGTCAGCACCTGGTGCCGAACCGTTGCAACAAGCAAGAGAAGCTTTAAGTTCAGCTAAACTGAACGGGCAGTTGTAATGTTCATTTCGGGCACATTTCCGATCGAGGGGCTGTCGCTCTGCGCGTTCTTTGAACCTCAGGAATGTTTGTGTATAATGAGATGCACTGGAGACATATTCAAAGTGTTCGCCCAGACAGTTTGCCTGATTCTCCAGGCCATCTCCTTGGGTACTCACTAAGGGCAGCGGGTTCGTCTCACGGCCCTTTAATTTATTCACCCTGTTCCATACTTTTGCCTCGTCTGTGTAGGAATTTATTCCAGAAATGTACCTTTCCCAACTCTCTCTCTTTGCACGTCGACGTGTCCTTCTGCCTTGCGATTTAACCTGTTTGAAATTAATAAGATTTTCGGCAGTAGGAGAATCGCGAAGCAATCCCCAAGCTTTGTTTTGATTTTTGCGGGCTTTACGACATTCTTCGTTCCACCAAGGAATGCGGCGCTTCTGAGCCAGTCCACTAGTTTGTTTAATACATTTTGTAGCAGCGTCAATAATAAAACCAGTTAGATATGCTACGGCGTCGTCCACGTTAAGAGCAACAATGTCATCACGGCCTAAGTGTGTTAGCTCTCGGAACAGTTCCCAGTTCGCCGAGTCCATGTTCCATCGAGGAGGTGGTGACAAGCATCCATCTCGTTTCGTTGAGTTCAACATAATTGGGAAGTGGTCGCTTCCATAGGGGTTCTTGAGGACGGACCACTCCAGGTATGGCATTAGAGTGCTCGACACTATGCTTAAGTCTATGGACGAGTATGTGTTATGTGTAATACTGTAGTACGTAGGTTCTTTCTTGTTCAATACACATTCACCTGAAGAAAACAGAAAATTTTCTATAAGGCGCCCTCGCGCATCGCAACGAGAGTCGCCCCACAGGGGGCTATGAGCGTTAAGGTCACCAGCGACTATGTATGGCGGAGGAAGTTCATCGATGAAGCTCTGAAATTCTGTTCTGGAAAGCTGATGGGAAGGGGGAATGTAGATGGAGCTAATTGTGACTAGTTTACCAAACAACACTGCTCGGACAGCAACTGCCTCAAGGGACGTTCGGAGGCTTAATTGCTGACATGCAACGCCCTTATCGACCATTACGGCCACACCCCCTGACGAGGCGAGAGCGTCGTCGCGGTCTTTGCGGAAAGTGACATATTGCCTTAAAAAGTTCGTCTGTGTTAATTTTAGGTGTGTTTCTTGTACACACATCACCTTTGGACTGAATTTGCGGAGGAGTTCTTTAACATCGTCAAGGTTACGTAGAAGTCCTCTCACGTTCCATTGTAATACTTGGGTATCCATAATGGAAAAGAAGTTAGTGATGTGTGTACAGAAAGAAAGAAGTTAGTTCACGAGACCTTTCCAGGCCCCGTGATGCGTGGTTTTCCTTTCTTCCCGGTGCGCTCCAGGGAGCTGCACCGTTCTTTGGGCGTCTGAGACGCCGGTGGTCTGCTTGTGTCCATCACCTCGTCTGAGGCGGTGGACAGTGCCCGCTCAGCGGGGATGTTCGCGGGGGTTTCAGGCCGAACTGCACGGGCAGTGGCCCTGGGTCCAGCAGGCCCGCGGGTCTGCTGGCCCTCCTTGGCAGGGGGCGGAACAGCGCTGGCTGCTCCAGCCGGGGGGGCTGATGGCGTGACCGCCGTCACACTCCGTGTGACTTGGGCAGCCGCCGAAAGATGTGGCGCTGCCCCCCGGCGCGCCACATCGGAGTATGAAGGACTGGACTGGTTATGGAGATAGAAACGCCTACGTGCCTCTGGGAAAGATAGGTTCAGTTTGACTTTCAGTTCTATAATTTGTTTCTCTTTTTTCCACGAGGGGCACGATCGCGAGTAGGCGGGGTGATCTCCTTCACAGTTGGCACAGCGGGTTGCTGAAGTGCAGATGTCAGAAGCGTGTTCATTTGAACCACACTTAGCACAAGTAGCGCGCCCTCGGCAGTTTTGCGACCCATGCCCAAAACGCTGACACTTGAAGCATCGACGCGGATTTGGGATGTATGGCCTGACACG
This sequence comes from Dermacentor silvarum, assembly GCF_013339745.2. Classification (NCBI taxonomy): domain Eukaryota; kingdom Metazoa; phylum Arthropoda; class Arachnida; order Ixodida; family Ixodidae; genus Dermacentor; species Dermacentor silvarum. Next base: position 71,474,221 of record NC_051164.1, on the reverse strand, counting down.
AAGCTTGCAGTAGCCGGTTTCAATTGATTCTGGTAGATTGCTAGTTCCGAAAGTAATGATAATGTGCTTGGTAGGTATTTGCTTGTCATCTCGCCTTAGTGTTATCCTCTGCACCTTGACTACGTTCTGGTCTTGCCATCCTTCAAGTAGTTCGCTTTCACTTAGTTCAAGGAGATCGTCCTCCGAGACGACACCGCGCACTGTGTTCATTGACCTGTGGGGGCCCACAGACACGGGGATGTCTCCAAACGCCACAAGTTTCGAAAGCTTGTCGTACTGTGGCTTGTCGCGAACTTCTAGAAGAAGATCGCCGCTTCCCATCTTCGTTACTTTATAACCTGGGCCTATTGCTTCAGTGAGACATTTGGCTACAACAAATGGCGAGATCATTCGGACTGTCCTAGTTTCATGCTGGCTGTGTATGACGTGATACTTCGGGAAAGACTGCTGTGGTTTCAAAAAGAAATTAAAACTTTCATCGGTGCGCCCCCTTTTCAGGGAGCGATCAGGTAGCGCGGGAAAAGCATTTGCCATGTAAAAATGGAAAATTCGGCGGCGATGGTAGCCACCCACCACCGAGCCCAACAAGGGGACGCTACAAGTTTAGAATACTTGCAGACGCCAGCCATGCATCGCCGCTATAACCTAATATAAAATACCCAAGGTTGGATAGCTACACCAGGTTAACCCTTGCCGCCTGGAAATTTGGAAGTGAGAAGAAGTGACTAGAAGACAGGACAGTTGGAAAAGTGGGAGAGAAAGACAAAAGATTGGAGAGGGGGACAGGAAAAGGCGACTACCGATTTCCCCCGGGTGGGTCAGTCCGGGGGTGCCGTCTACGCGAAGCGGAGGCCAAAGAGGTGTGTTGCCTCCACCGAGGGGCCGTAAAGGTCCAAACACCCGGCATCGGCTCAACCCCCAGGATCCCCTTTTCCCCGGACACGGCTAAGCCGCGCACGGTTAGACGCGGGAGGGTCCAACCCCCATGTGCTCGGGTCCGTGGTGGCGCAACACACCAAACGCCTGCTGACGCAGACGCCCCTGCGGGCATCCCACTTCGTCGACCAGCGCCCGTAATCAACTCTTACTCCCCGAGACCCTCTGTATCCTGCACTGCCTGCAATACTTAGGTGCAGCAGCCAGAGCTTAGTTTATTGTTTCAATTATTTCTATTTTTCAATTAGTGTTTAATGCCCAACACAATCTTTATGTATCCTGCACTCAGAAAAGTCGTTGTAGTTACTACATAGTTGTCACAGTATTCACCATCTTGGTGTAACTGTGGTTGGTAACGGTACAAATAGTAACGTTACTGACTAAAAAAAAGTCACTATTGCTAATTAAACCCACCTACCGATTCCAAGCGCAGTTAGCACCGCCGGATACAATGTTTCTAGCCTATTGTCCATACCTCGAATCCACTCTGGAAATTCTTGCTGAAACATCGGCATTGGTGTGACGTCTGGGGGTTTCAAAAGGATTTTCCGTCTCAGAAAATGTCCTCGAAATATTCTTTCTACAGTCTATAAATATTTAACAATAAAAGGCAGTGCATCTTTACCAACAGCAAACTAACTATGCCGGAGTAGGCGCTGTCAAAAATCCATGATGTCACAGTTGGCTGCTGCAGTAGTAGTAGTAGTAGTAAACGTTTATTCCATGAAGGGGATTGAAGGTTGAGTGGGTGGGGCCCTCAGTCCAGGGCTCCACTGGCCTTAGCGGCTCGCTGGGCTTGGTCGAGGAGAGCCAGTTGGCTCTCCCGTTCCGTGCTAGCAAGGCAGGTCTCCCACTGCCTGTTTCTGGGCTGCGGAAGTTGGTCAATCAAGCCTTCTCTCTCGACGAGAGCACATGCTTCGGTTAGCTACGAAGGTTTTATCATACCAGATACATTTACACTTCTGTTTAGTGTCCCTTCATGTACTTAGTCACAGAATAAAAAACACAACAAAAGAAACAAAACAAAGCCAAGATTACAGCATTTCCAATAATACAGTTACCCTACAGGGCATTAAAAATTACCGCGACCCATGCATCCTTCACGGCCACGGTGGCGTCATGAAGCTCGTTTAATTACTGTTGCTGCCGCATAACACAGCCACCAACAATGTTAGGGAACCAAATGTCTTGTTTGCATACGCAGAGCCTAATGCTAGTGCATGCTTTTTGAGACTAGGTAATTGCATGTGGAAGTAATTGTTGTTGCACCTGGATATCCGCTTTAATCAAAAAAATTATAGGGTTTTACGTGCCAAAACCAGTTCTGATTATGAGGCACGCCGTAGTGGGGGACTCCGGAAATTTGGACCACCTGGGGTTCTTTAACGTGCACCTAAATCTAAGTACACGGGTGTTTCGCATTTCGCCCCCATCGAAATGCGGCCGCCGTGGCCGGGATTCGATCATTATAGTGCAATAGTGTTCACCAAGAGCAGTAACCGTCAAGCTAACGCCGTACCCCAGTGAGACGGCCAACCTAATCACACTTCGAGCGAGTGCATTTCGCCGTTAGTGTCACTCGCAGGCTGTCAGATGGAAATGTTTAGTGACACTTCCTGTGGAGTGACTTGCCAGAGGGTGCGTTCGAGGAACTCACTTCGCTACGTCGAAGTGTGTAGCCTCGATACCAATGCGTCAAGAATGAATAACTGCTCACAGCTGAGTCGGCACTAAATTCAGAGACCACTTATTTTGTGATTACATAAGTTAGTCTTTTGGTACCTTCGGTATATCCACCCTGTCTGGTTCACGTTCTGTTACGACTCACGTTTACGTTTACGTTTACGTTTCACGTTCCGCTACGTGCCAGACAAACGTATGAACTAACCAACGCAATTTTGCTACAGTAGCGCCCTCTGCGAAAGACATACCGAATTCGAAATTGACCAGGTTTACAGATTTACATAGGCCAGTTGTAACTTGCACACAGCAACGCGCACAAGGTAAGGCTTTTTTATTGTGGACACATGTTTGGAATGCGAACTAACGATTCTTGCCATGCGAATGATTCTTGGGGTACTGGAATATGACGCTGCGGACTTCTCTGCAGCACCTTGCACGTTCTCCGACTGAGCCTCAAGTGCCTCCTCAAGTGCCTCGGAAACTGAAAAGAAACGACGGAATTACGAAAGTTGCACTATCAAAAGCTGAACTTGATGACGCAGCTTCATACCTCCTCAGAATCGTAGGATGTCACAACATGGATGACTTTCCCATGCCCTAGTCGGGGTTCCTGGATAACGGCGATAAACAATTGCGTCATCGTCATTGACCGAGAACGTACTGGAGTCTAGCAGCAAATTAAACTTTGTGCGAGACACACAGACACGCGGCTTTCATCGTAAATGCCTGCCACAAAATGGAGACTGAACCGAACAGCCTCCTCTTCGTCGTATACAGGCGCGCGCTGCAAGACGGGATCGCACCGCGCCTAATGGCGTGCGCTCGTGGCGTGTTAGCCGCAGTTGAACGTGCTTCACTGTACCCGTGGCACCCAGGTGAACGTGAGGTATCACGCGAGCGCAATGAAAAGGCCACAAGTGCTGTCAGCCGAAGGTACAATTTTTCATCTGAACGAAGCTAAAACAAGCTTGGACCGTTAATGCTTGACGGATTCGGCTATCATGATCCTGGGGAATTTGGACATATTCCTTGCTCGTATTGTCTCGAAGCAGACGTGTTCATGGGTTTACAGTATTTTTATTTTTGACGGCAGGGGTTCTTGTACATAAGCATCTTTTGCTATTAAAACAGCGACCGTTTCTAACACTAAAAATGCCGAGAATCGTGTCAACACGTATGGCTTCAAAGATCGTCATAGTCACCAATCCCGAATGACACTTCGTTTGGCTTATAGCACCACACCGCATAAATGTTACTCACCGAGGCTCAGCGAAATGACACTCAGTGACATGCTCGAAGAGTCACTAAATTGGTCGGTTGTCTTGGGTATTATCCGGTATTTCCCTCGACGCTGAATAGCACGGTCAGTTTCCCGATGCTCTCATCTAGTGCTCCATCAAGGTGTGACGCCTGGAAGGCCACAGGCAGGGCTCATCATGCCAGTTTTTCATAGACGCCTGCTATAGTTGCCTGGGTGCTGCTCCGGCTGCTCAGCAGGTGTTGCCTTGCGTGCTGCGTGGCGCCGAGACGTCACACCGGCGTCCGAGCAGTTTAAGCGCAACATTAAGCCGGTCTATTGTGATCAATGGTTCGCCTTTCGCTTCAAAATTTCAATGTGATTAGCGTTCTCAGAGTACTTGACGCATTTCCGGGTTCAGTCGATCGGTGGGACGGTCGGTCGCTTCAACCATTTTCAGGCCAACTTGGGTCATTGGGCAGTAGATGGTCAAATGCGTACCACATTAAGCTGCTGTGCTGAGGGAAAGGAGTTCGAAAGCAACAATTGGGCAGATCTGTGTCACTGGTACGTGGCACTGGGCAGGTGCTGCTGTTCAATGACCCTCAGTGATGGCAACTTGGAGCAGTGTGTCTATGTCGCTTGGTGTTTGCCACTCTTATGCGCCCCTCTTTCACACCTACTACGGTCAGTCGGTATGGTCCCCCATACGTACGTAGCCTCCTTACGTGAACCTGATTGACGCCAGCTTGGCCGACTGGACATATACTAAACACCAACGTATGTGCTGCTCTTCAGCGACTGAAAAAAAAGAAAAAGGTCCTTTAAGATTTCTCCAGTGGTCGCCAGAAACGAACCCGCGCCAGGCGCGGACTTCGCCGTGGCGGCGATAGATGGCGCAGCGTGTGGAGTGTGAAGCGAGAGAGGAAAGTGGCTGCATACGTGCTTCAGCGTTGGCCATATGGTGTGTCCCTACTTTGTTTCAATGCTAATTGCATCAACGTCGACATTCATTATGAGGTAGCTTCTACCTCGAATTATTTTGTGAGGACCATTTCCCAAAGGTCTCATCTAGTGCTCCATCGAGGTGCGCACGCGGAAATTTAGGTCAAATAGCCCACCATGTGTTGATAGTGAACGAAGGAGCTAGCCAAGTCTTTTTTGAAAACCTTGACGCATTGCTTCCGACCTGTTGGCTGTGTGCAGCTGTTCAACCAAACCACGGACTGGTCGGTGGATTCTTGCGAAGACTTCTACCGCTTCGTGTGTGGCCGCTCGAAGAACAAGTCCTCGGTTCGCCACAATATTAACAATCACTTCGTCGAAACGGTTGCCGACATAGCCAGGTGGGCAACTTGTTCTTTCATGTCTATATAATGGTTCCCGTACAGAGCCACCAAAGAGGTATTTCTTGAGTTTTAAAACTTGGAGTAATGGAAGTTGAGAGGCGAATTTTTGAACAGCGGAGCTGTTTACGCCGGTCGTAAGGCCCTGATGCATCGGAAAAAATGTGGGCCGATTCTGGCGGTAGTGCAGAAAGCGTCCAAGTGCAATGGCACATACCCCTGTGAACTAGTGAAGCTGAGCCTGGCTAAGTCTAGCAAAGCATGGTTGGGACTACTTAAGCTTAATCAGTCATCAATAGCCAATCTATAGCCAATCAATAGGTAATCGACAGTCAAAGATTAATTTCTGAAAATGCTGGGGATGACTTGGTAGTGCATAGCCTAGCCCAAATACGTGGTCAATACCTTCAAATTAAATTATGGTGTTTTACGTATGAAACCACGTTCTGGATTTGAGGCGCGCTATAGTGGGGGAGCCCAGAATAATTTGAAGCATCTGGGGTTCTTTAACGTGCACCTAAATCTAAGTACACGGGTGTTTTCGCATTTCGCCCCCATCGCAATGCGGCCGCCGTGGCCTGGATTTGATCCCGCTACCTCGTGCTCACCACCCCATCACCATAGCCACTGAGCAACCACGGCGGGTGACCAATACCTCACGATAGGCAATTGATAGCCAATCAATAGCAAATGAAATATCGAGAAGTAATCAATAAATTCCGGGAAATGCTGGGGATGACTTTGTAGTGCTCAACCTAGCCCAAATACGTGGCCAATACCTTGTGATAGCGAATCGATAGCCATTCAATAGCTAATCAATCGATCAAAAATCATTTGATTTCCGGTAAATGCTGGTGATGACTTGGTAGTGATTTGCCTAGTCGAAATTCCAGGACTAGCTAGGTGCCCACCAGCTCCGCTGTCTCTTTAGCATAGCGCCTACCGTGCAAGGTACGCCAATTTTGTTAGCTTCTTTATCACTTTTCCCCACTGGGATGTAAGTTATTTTCCGGCTGTTTATGCAACCTTGAGGGTGACCTTGACACGTGTCCAGCGGCGGTAAACAGACTGCGGTTAGAGATGCGTTTGCGTGTGTGCTTGCGTAGTTTTCATGCCCAGTTCCCCCAGCACTGTTATCCGATGCTTTTACAATTACGCCACGGCTACAGAACAATCCCCGACAGATTGGGAAAAATCACTTGTTTGGTTCTTTTACCACAAAATAGAAAAAAGTCTAATAAAATGTCCAGAGACAGTTATAGTTTCCATTCTCTGCTTCGCTGAATGCAATTCAACAAGTGGCGACGCCTACAGGACAAGGGAAGCATCTTTTTGAAGTGTTTTCATTATATGCATTCAGTTTCGTTTGAAAACACAGCGTAGCTTTCAAATGTATCAGAAGACATAGCGCTACCTGCCGGGGTTGCTTAGTGGCTGTGGTGTTGAGCTGCTATGCACGAGGTCGCGGGATCAAATCCCGGACACGGCGGCCGCATTTCCTTGGGGGCTACATGTGAAAACACACGTGTACTTAGATTTAGGTGCGCATTAAAGAACCCCAGGTGGTCCAAATTATTGCGCAGTCCCTCGTACAGGCGTGCCTCATAATCAGATCGTTGTTTTGGCACGTAAAACCCCATAGCTTAATTAATTAATGAAACACTATCTGGGTTTTCATCCAGGACTTTCGTGGGGGACAACGCGATGCTACAAAAAGCACGTGGAACCTCCAGTTTTTGGCAACGCCCTTGCCATAACTTGCCATAATCATCCGCTATGCCTCTAGCTTCTAGGCTGCGAGACATACTTTCATCATCTGGCAGTTGCGAACAAAATTTGTTTTTGTTTGGAAATGTTCGTAATAGGCTTCGGAAAATACTCGCAAGTAAATGAGTTTGAAGGCTCGTCCACACACAGTGAAATAGGAATGTGTAATCAGGCAGAGTCTATTCTAATGCGAGCGCATCCAGCGAGATTGACTGCGTCGCCGAGTCAGGTTTTACTGAGTATCAGATTAGCAATCTTTCGTTGAAGAGACCAGGGGGTTCATGCGATTGTCTTCACTTTCTTGAATTATCGCGTGTGTTGAAGTATATGCATTTTTTATTACTGGAATAATAAATGCAAGCTCTTCTCACTGGAGTTTCAATTTTGCTCAAAATTTCCAAAATATCCTGAAAAAAGAAAACAGTAAAAAAAGTCCTCTCGCTCAAAATTTTGGGAAATTTTGCATCCCTAGTCACGGACGCATTAGATCTCCAAGCGTTAGGCCACGAAAAAAAAAAAGCTCGTTTGACGCCTTTAGCCTCGTTGCACAGCGATAACCTTCATTGTCAGCCAGGAGATGTGAAATGCGCGTGGATATTCTGGCTGACGGTGAAGATAGAAGCTAGGGGTCGCTTTTGTTATCGAAATTAGGTGCACGTCTGCCATCGTACACTGTGGGGGTGGAGCGCACTTATACAAGGTTGAACACGTCGTCTCGTGTGATTCAACACGTATTAATGCTTAATAAACCTTCATCTGCAAGGTCCGCCATGGTGGACTGCATTCGTTAATGATATCTGCAGCGCGTCTCTTTTCGTAATGCGTCATTTTAACGCGATGGGCCCCGTGTCGCAGAAAATCCGGTGTCGGTGCCCGCGTCCGGTGTCGGCGGCGTTGTCCGTTTGAGAAAAATCGTCCCGAACTACGCAGGCCCTCAACGTTTGCATAGGCGTTACTGAACTAATTGAAATTCACAAAATAAAATACAATAAAAGAGTTCGCAAAGTACGACTTACATAGAACCTACACGCATGATAGCGTCGGATTGTAATTTGAATATACGAGAAAACATATTTGTCCTACGCAGCAACTCAAATACAAACCCCTTTTGCTTCTGCCGTTTGAGATCTGCTTTAGTGGGAGTGTCACGCCTCCCCCACGCCCCATGAGGGGTAAAGAAAAAAAATTAGTCCGCCCTTCCACTCCGTGAAGGTGGTTAACCAACGAAGCTGAAACGTGCGGCCCCAGCCCCTGGGGAAGTGACAGTGGCTGAATCGGTTAGCGTGGTGGTAGTCCAACCGGGAGCTTGGTGGTTCGAATCCGCAGCCCGGCGAGCAACCTTTATTTTCGCGCGGCTTGCGTTTCTTTTTTTACCGAATCACCTTCTCTTATACCCACGCCTCCCCTCCTCGCGCCCAGCGCGGCCTTTCATTGGGCGCCTCCTCTCCCCGCGCCTCTCCACCCCTGCTGGTAACGTGACCTGCCCTCTCCAGGCGCGGCCCTCTTCCTCTCCTGGGGTGCTATGCAGGATGCGCCGAGTTTGGCGAAACTCGGGATCTTCACGAGCTCTGGCGACGCCCCAAGATGAAAGAACTAATGATAACAAGACAAAGTTTGTCCGTCGGCACGCCTCCAGTTTCATTGGTTTATCTAGATTCACTCTGGGTGGCTATCAACCCTTGGGCGTTGCCATATGGGTGGTCGACAAACTGGGGCCCACGTGATCATACAGTCGGTGCATGGTTGTGCCTTTTTTCACTTGTTTGTCGTTCCACCGAGGGCATTACAGGCACAAGCAAGTTGAACGCGATAGCGTTAAAGGCTCCGTGTCGCATAAAATCCGGCGTCGGTGTCGGCGTGGATGTCGGCGTCCGTGGTGGAAAAAATCATCCTCAACCACGCCGACCGCGCAAGCCCTCCGCGTGGCGCAAGGTGTTAGAGAAGAAGAAAATCATCCGAACCACAGCGACCACGTGGTGCCCTACACGTGGTACAGGGTTCTGGTGAATAAAAATCTAATTTCTGACAGTGAAATCCGTTAGAAAAATGGTGAAGTACGACTTAACTACAACCTACAGACATAGTGGCGTCGAACTGTTATTTGAATGTGCAAGAAAACATAATTCTGTGGCGAGGAAACTCAAACACAAACCCCTTTTCCAGCACTTCTACCATCCCAACCTGGTGCGCTTGGGTAATATACTTGCGAAAGCGCTATCCAGATAGCGCTCGCATCCTCGGCAGGTGAAATTGGGTCTTTTCCTGTCTAATACGTTTTGGACACGCGTGCGTGTCTGGGCAATAGCAAACAATTAATAAAATAATAAAGAAGGTGCTAGGGCCTTCACATTTTGATATAAGACGACTTGTAATGCGTCTGCAAAAACGTCTTCCCAGCAATGCATTTCTGTTTTAAAGTGAAGCCGACTTTAAGGGGATCGGTGTAAGCTTGGTCTTTGTAAGCTGGCTTTCCCACGTTGAGTGCTGAGGTGAAGCACACTGAAACAAAAATGCGATGCCAACGGGGCCCGATATTGTTATCGCGTTCCAATCTTAAAGGCGAAGCTTAAGCGTCCTCCAACTTTTTCATTCAATTATAAATGCATTAGTGTGGGCAGTCGTCGTGAGATGGGTGCCGCCGAATTGTTTCACTGACAAAGAAACAAAATTGACGCCGGTTTTAAGCGGAACCAAACCAACGTCACAAATATGCAGACGTGCCATATGCGTGCTTAGTGGCGGTGCCGCTAGATGGCAGTGAGTGTCAAAGAAGTGCGATATATATATATATATATATATATATATATATATATATATATATGTATAGGAACCAGGCTGCATACAAGCATCGCACATGACATGTTTCGTTGTTTGTACTGTATACGGTGTGCCGCTAAACTTCGCTCGTAAAGTGCTGACCATGTGACCATTGCGATTTTCTTTGTCATCAACATCAGCCTCAACCGCTGCGCTGGCCTAGTAGCTATGGTGCTGCGATGTGAAGCACGATGTGGCCGTGGCGGTTGCATTCCTATGGGAGGCGAAGTGCAAAATTGCCCGTGTACCGGGCATTGGATGCGAGCTAAAGAAACCCATGTGGAGAGAATTAACTCGGAGTCCCCCCATGCGGAGTGCCTCAACATCATATGGTGGTTTGGGCACGTATAAACCTCAGAATGTGTGTGTGTGTATGTATAGATATGCTGGGGTTTCTACCTGTCAAAACCACCCTATGATTTTGAGGCACGCCATAGTGACTCCAGGTGAATTTTCGCCGAGTTATGTTATCTCTATCTATCTATCTATCTATCTATCTATCTATCTATCTATCTATCTATCTATCTATCTATCTATCTATCTATCTATCTATCTATCTATCTATCTATCTATATTGTAATGAAGAAGAACGCCTGGATTTAGGCAGCAGGATTGCCAACAGCATCGCGTGCAGCCGAAGCTCGAGCTTAGAGATTGTGCTCGGTGGAACGCTCGAACCGTCATCGGCCTTTCGTCCAATAAACCTCCTTTATAATTGGTGGACGTGCTGGGTACCCCTTATCTCTACCATCCTGGAACTCCGCACTCGGACGAGCATGTCACCAAGGGTGCGATTAAAGCGTTCCATGGTACCATTGGTTTGGGGATGATAGGCGGTGCATGTGCGATGAACAATAGCGCATTCAGCAAGCAATTTCTCGACAACTTCAGACAGGAAGGCGCGGCCTCGATAGCTTAGGAGTTCACGAGGGCCTCCATGACGAAGCACAAAACGGCGCAGTATAAAAGTGGCGATTTCCTGCGCAGTAGCAGCTGGGAGGGCAGCAGTTCCTGCATAGCGTGTCAAATGGTCAACGGCAACTATAATCCACCGGTTGCCGGCGGACGCAGTCAAGGGAAGAGGCCCATATAGATCGACACCAAAGCAATCAAAATGTTGAGAAGGACATGGCAGGGGTTGGAGTTCACCGGCTGAGAGGTGCGGCGGAGATTTGCGTTGCTGACATTCACGGCAAGAACGGACGAAGTTTCGAACGAAGGTGTACATACCCCACAAGTAGTAGCGGTGCCGAAGTCGTTTGTACGTCTTGAAAACGCCGACGTGGCCACACTGGGGGTCCGAGTGCAAAGAGGAACAGATCTCTGATCTCAAGGCTCTCAGGATGACTAGCAGCCACGTACGTCCCTCATGGGCATAGTTGCGCCGGAGATGAGCTGATCATGGATCGCAAAATGCGGGACCTGGCGCCGAAGTTCTCTAGAACCCGGAGCTGTTGACGTATCCGAAAGAAGGTCTAAAAGTGATGCAGTCCAGGGGTCATTGTGTTGTTCGGCAGCAATAGTGTCGAAGTCAAGAGATGACAACGTGCGCTCACAGGGGGACTCACGAGTGACCTCTGGCGAAAACGGTGAGCGGGAAAGAGCGTCTGCGTCGGAATGCTTCAGCCCGGAGCGATACACTACGCGTATGTCATAGTCCTGGATTCGCAGAGCCCAGCGAGCGAGGCAGCCAGATGGGTCTTTTAAATTCGAAAGCCAACACAGCGCATGGTGGTCGGTCACTACGTCAAAAGAGCGGCCATATAAATAAGGACGAAACTTGCCAAGTGCCCACACGATGGCCAAGCACTCCTTTTCCTTGACGCTGTAATTGCTCTCCGCCTTGGTGAGCGTGCGGCTCGCATAAGCCACGACGTATTCTGCGTGGCCAGGATGACGCTGTGCAAGCACAGCACCACGGCCTACACCACTTGCGTCGGTATCAACTTCAGTAGGGGCTTGAGGGTCAAAATGGCGAAGAATAGGTGGCGTCGTGAGAAAACGGCGCAAGGTGGAGAACGCATGGTCGCACGCAGGGGACCACGATGAGAGGTCTTTGGCACCACGAAGCAGTTCCGTGAGGGGTGATAGGATAGCTGCCAAGTTTTGAACGAAGCGCCGGAAATAAGAGCATAAGCCGATGAAACTGCGAAGTTCTTTCATTGTAGTGGGCTTAGGAAACGCAGAGATGGCCCGTAATTTCTCGGGATCTGGAAGAATGCCATCCTTAGACACAACGTGGCCGCGGATCGTCAACTTGCGTGCGGCAAAGCGACATTTCTTCAGAGTACGCTGCAGACCGGCGTTGGTCAAGGAACTGAGTACGTGCTGAAGGCGGCGCAGGTGTGTTGCGAAATGAGGGGCGAACACTACGATGTCGTCGAGGTAACATAGGCAGATCTTCCATTTAAGTCCGCGCAAAACATTATCCATCATCCTTTCGAATGTAGCCGGAGCGTTGCAAAGTCTGAAAGGCATGACGGTGAACTCATATAGGCCATCTGGCGTAACGAAGGCAGCTTTTGGGCGATCGGCCTCCGCCATCGGGACCTGCCAGTAGCCTGACCGCAAGTTCAAGGAGGAGAAGAACTCGGCGCCTTGTAAGCAGTCCAGAGGATCATCAATGCATGGCAGTGGGTAAACATCTTTCAGCGTGATCTTGTTTAAGCGCTGAAAATCTACACAGAAGCGTATGTAACCGTCTTTCATTGTGACAAGTACCACCGGAGAAGCCCGCGGGCTCTGTGAAGGCTGAAGCACACCTCGACGGAGCATGTCGTCGACCTGGTCTGCAATGACGCGGCGTTCCGTAGCGGATACACGATATGGACGTTGCCGCAGCGGTCTTTTACCTTGGCCCCCACCATTTGCTTCTAAATGGGCCCAAATAAAATGAAATGAAATGAATGAGTGGGAGCCGGTGTCGATGTGGTGCTCGACTGTTGATGTTGCGGCCTAATAATTCTTGGGCGAAGTCGAAAGAACTTCGGAAATGCTGCAGAAGGGCAAGAAGCTGGGATCGCTGCGAAGGTGTGAGAGCCTCGTCGATGAATGGGGTGAAGACATCCGTAGAAGTGTCAGTAGCAGAAAGGGCGCTCAGGTCAAGAACAGTCGTAGAGGACGCCCCCTTCTATCTTCTTTATGGCCGTCATCCTTCCCATACAATTGATACCATTCTGCCCTACCACCCAGACGCATCCGAATACCGGCCAATCTTGGATGCCGCAAGACAAGCTGAAGAATGTCGTCAGTTGGCCCGCCGCTTCACTTCGGACGATCAGAGTCGCCAAAGGTGAAAACACGATGCCCGCAACTCGACCTCAACTTTTCAACCGGGAGACCTCGTTTGGCTGTCCCTACCGAACCGCACGCCAGGACTTGCTTCAAAACTTCTTCCGAGATACGATGGACCACACCGCATTTGGTAGCAAACTTCTCCCGTCAACTACCTGATCGAGCCACTGACACCGCCTTCTGACATGCGTCGTCGCAACCGCGAAGTCGTCCACGTCAAGCGGCTCAAGCCGTATCATGATTCTGTGGCCTCATCTTCAGACTGAGTCGCCAGGATAGCTCCTTTTTCCGATCGGGCAATTGTAATGAAGAAGAACGCCTGGAGCTAGGCAGCAGGATTGCCAACAGCATCGCGTGCAGCAGAAGCTCGAGCTTAGAGATTGTGCTCGGTGGGACGCTCGACCCGTCATCGGCCTTTCGTCCAATAAACCTCCTTTATAATATATATATATATATATATATATATATATATATATATATATATATTCGCGAGACTGCATTCTGCCGGATCCAGCCAAGCTCAGCGCAGTCGCCGACTGTCCCAAGCCATAGACACTAAAGGAGCTTCGAAGTTTCGTTGGTTTGTGCTCATGTTTCTAACGTTTCATTCGAAATTTCGCATCCATAAGTGCACCCCTGACAGAACCTTTAAGCGGCGACAAAACTTTCAGCTTGGTCGCCCGCCTGCGATGACGCCTTCACGAAATTACGTCGCCGGCTATCCTTATCCTCCGTCACTTCGACCCTGCAGCGCCCACCGAGGTCCACACCGATGCCAGCGGCGTCGGACTAGGCACCGTACTCCCGCAACGGAAAGCGGGGTTCGATGAATATTGACACGTATACACGTTTATCTTTCACCGGTAGCCGCTTTTCACCAGCTAACAAATGTTAAACGTTATCGCTCGGTGCAGGACGCGCCTGCATTGGAAGCTTATCGAACGTCACCGACGCTTGTGCAATCTGATTGTATGAGCGACGCGAATTGTGTAGAACTTTCTGGAAGACACGCGGGCACCAGGGAATAATCTGGAACCTTCGATGACTCACGTATAAAAGCCGACGCGTTTCGCCGCTGATCAGATTTTCGACAATCGCCGACTGTGTTCGCCGCTATCGTTTACCTTCGAGTGCAGCTTGGTTTTGTGGGCACAGGTTCGCCCAATAAAGTCCGTTTCGTCATTCACAGTTTTGAGGCTGTTTTCTTCCCCGTCACTACTACGTGACAATATGTCATCGCCTACGCGAGCCGCACTCTGACAAAAGCCGAGGCTAATTACTCGGTTACAGAGAAAGACTGTTTAGCCATTATTTGGGCCCTTGGGAAATTTCGCCGTTTTTTGTATGGTCACACTTTCGACGTCCTCACTGAACACCATGCCCTATGTTGACTGTCCACCCTTAAGGACCCGGGTCTGCTGGCTGACTTGCTCGCTGGGCCCTTAAGCTACAGGAGTACCACACCCATGTTCTTTACCGTTCCGGCCGTAAACACACTGACGATGACGCCCTTTCTCGCTCACCGGTCTCTCGCTCACCGGTATCAGCTGACAGCGTTTGCTTATCTGACCTTGAGCCCACACTTACATCCCATGCACTGCGTAACATGCCGTCCGAGCAGCGTACGGATACCTAGATCAGTGCTCTCATGAGCATCCTTTCTGATTCATCCACCTCTTCACCTTCTCGCGCTCTTCGCGGCCAGGCTACCCATTTCTTCATTCGCAATGGCCCCCTTTATCGTCGTAACTACCTTTCTGACGGTCGCAAGTGGCCCCTTGTGATAACCCACCATCTCCGTGGCTTTAACTGCGGCGCTTTCCACGCAGACCCACAGTGTGCGCATGCCGGCCTCTTCAAGACCTACGCTCGACTACGCCTCCGATTTTATTGGCGAAAATTCTGCGAAAGTACATTCGCTCCTGTGCTCAGTACCAACGCGAAAAGTACCTCCCGGTCAAGTCTACCTTTCCCAACCCCTTCCCTGCCCATGTAGAGAGCCTTTGATCGTGTTGTTATTGACATATACGGACCGCTACCATCCACTCCAGCAGGGAACCACTGGATTATTGTTACAGTGGATCACATGACCCGTTATGCTAAAACAGCCGCTCTGCCGACTGCCACCGCCCGCGACGTTTTATCGTTTGTTACGCCATTTCGGCCTGCGCTACGGTGCCCGTTGCGAACTTCTGAGCGACAGAGGTCCAGACTTTCTTTCCGATGCTTTGAAGGCACTACTCGACGAATTGCGAATCGTTCACCGCACAAGTACAGTGTAGTGCACGTTAAAGAACCCCAGGTGGTCAAAATTAATCTGGAGCCCTCTACTACGGCGTGCCTCATAATCAGAACTGGTTTTGGCACGTAAAAACCCAGAAAGAAGAAGACAGCGTACCATCCGCCAACTAATTGCAAAACAGAGCGCTTCAACCGTTCTCTTGGTAATATGCTCTCAATGTGCGTCGCCTCTTATCATTCAAATTGGGACCAAGTTCTCCCTTTAATGACGTATACCTACAATACTGCGGCCCCAAGCAATTACTGGATTTCCCCGTACTTTCTCCTATATTAGACGAGAACCATCTAATACGTTCGATACAATTCTTTCATATAAACTTCACGCGTCCGAAAGTACTCCGCTGTCTGATGCAGCTCGACATGCCGAGGAATGCCCCACCAGCATGCCCGCTATTTTTTCACCGAGGACCAGTGGCAGCAGCAATCCCGTCGACCTGTTGAGCGTTCTCCACCAACATTTTCCCCTGGCTCTCTGGTCTGCCTTCGGGTACCCGCTACGACACCCGGACCCTTCCGCGTTCTGGAGCAAACATCCTCCGTCGATTACCTCGTGGAGCCCCTCACGCCATTGACACACCTGCACCATCGCGGCCGCGAACTTGTCCACGTCAGCCGCATTAAGCCGTATGACGACCCAATAGTAGTATCTTCGCCTTAAGGCGGTGGTCCCACTCCGGCGGCACGAGCCCCCCGTTTTCAGTACTTCTGGAGTAACCATGGCGGCTCTTTTACTTAGGATATAAAGCTGTGGTATATACCATAAAAAGCTTAATGCTTGTAGATTCCAACTGTATATAATATAAGGAAATTCATTAATGTGATTTAGAAATAAATGCTCAAGAACAAGCATGAGATACATGCTTTTTGCGAACTGTCTCAGTTGTGACCATATTTAGAAGAAACTACCGCACTTACTGCATTGCGGCTTGCTCTGTAGCTTTAGGACATATTTATCTAGTTCCTAGACGTAGCAAATTAATTTTTAATTTTTACGTTTTGGATAATTTGCTTTTGAAAATTGCCAAATATTGCAATCTTCTGTTGTAAACAGCCCGGCAACTACATGCTCAAGGATGCTAAATTTTGGACAAAGTAGAGTTCAAGGAATTTCTATTTAGGACACAAAATTTCATTCATGTAACTTTATTAGTTTTCCTAATAATGCGGCCGAAAATAAGCAATATTTAGAATTCTGGTTTTATTTTTGCCCATTTTTGCGGGAAGGTAATAAAGCTGCGAAGCTGCGCTTTAAAACTAATAAAGTTACATGAATGAAATTTTGTGTCCTAAATGGAAATTCCTTGAACTCTACTTTGTCCAAACTTTAGCATACTTGAGCATGTAGTTGCCGGGCTGTTTACAACAGAAGATTGCAATATTTGGCAATTTTCAAAAGCAAATTATCCAAAAAGTAAACATTAAAAATTAATTTGCTACGTCTAGGAACTAGATAAATATGTCCTAAAGCTACAGAACAAGCCGCAATGCAGTAAGTGCGGTAGTTTCTTCTGAATATGGTCACAACTGAGACACAGTTCGCGAAAACCATGTATCTCATGCTTGTTCTTGAACATTTATTTCTAAATCACACCAATCAATTTCTTTATATTATATATAGTTGGAATCTACAAGAATTAAGCTTTTTATGGTTTATACGACAACTTCATATCTTAAGTAGAAGAGCCGCCACGGTTGCTCCAAAAGTACTGAAAACGGGGGGCTCGTGCCGCCGGAGTGAGACCGCCACCTTAAGCCGCCAGGATGGCGCCTTTTCCTGCGGAGGGCGATTGTAATGATTGTAGCCTGCGCCGTCAGCAGCATCGCCACCGGCATGATCTCGTGGTTGCTGTCCTTGGCCGAACGCTTGTGACTGCTGCCCGTTCACTGCGTCCTTTGCTAATAGACCTCTTGGCAATATATATATATATATATATATATATATATATATATATATATATATAACCTACGCCTAATCCAATTCCCTCATTTCTCTAGTACGCATAGTGAAGGGCATTGAAAGATTCTTCTAAGGTCAGGTCACTCGCCTGCCTGTTCCCAGAAATGGCCATACAGTCGTGGGAGACAAAGCAGGGGGGGGGGGGGGGTGAATCTTCCTATACCTCCGATTGGTTCTCCTATAGCAGACGCTCAGTCGAGGCTAGTGCCAAGGCGCACTTCAGTTAGGCCCTAGCGGATTGATGACGATACTACGGTGGCGAAAAAAAAGAAAAACAGCGCGATTTTTTAACGCTCCCCCTTTCGCTATAGCACGTTTTGTCTTCCTGTTTTTTTATGAGAACGTTGTTCCGCTCGTTTCTCCTTTCCCTCTTGACTTTCCTATCCCTCTCCCATGCCTCGCGCACTGCTCTTTTTTAAAGCGAAGCTTTGTACCTCTACCAGCCAAGGGTTCTGTCGTGTCCGTCGTTGTAATCAAAAAACGATCCCGACGAACCGCTAACAATTGCAGGTATAGCAGTATAGCTTACTTGAATTCAGGCATTCAGCGTACAACTAAGCACTCGTTTTCGCAAGAAAAACCACAAAAACAAGCTTCAAAGTGATGAGCCAACATGATGGATGATAAGGGCTGCGGGCAAACAACGGAAACAGGCTCGGCGCGGTCCGTAAGATTAGATTGCAGCTGTTGCAAACCTTAAGCAGCTGCTTGAAAGAGGGTTGACGTCATTCGAAACCCTTCTAGCCTAGTAACTGCTTCGGTTCATTTTCTAGACTACCCCACTATGGGGTAGTCTAGTACTGTATATCACACCGATCATAAAGCAGTAGTGAACATTGTTGTGAAGTAAATAATAATGAAGGCCGTGGTTAAAGTTACGTTGTAGAGTGTGAAATATCAAGTGCGCCGCAGTCACCGTGAGGGTGGCGTAAACAGCTTCGCTTTCCAACCACCTTCACAGGGTGCATTGGCGGGCAATTTTTTTATCTTCATTTGTCCGCGGCGCGCTCTTTCTTTTTTCTTTTTTTTCTTTTTGTCGCGGGCGTTATCAGACGAACCGCCGGACCGAAGCGCGCTCCGCGCTCCTCTCCTGTCCGGCCGTGCCATTCGTGCATTCGTGCTGCGTGCTTGTGCGCAGTGGATTTTTTGAGTTTTCATGCACGCAGTCGCGTTCATTGTTACAATCAAGGAAGCATATGCCCAAATTGTAATAAAAACATAATTCCACTTACAACACAACCGTTCTTTGAACTCACTTTATTGTGTTCGTTTGCGAAAACCACAATTGTCGCAGACAGTTCAACACACTATAGAATGAAACAAAACGCGGATGGTGTTTCATGTACAGTCGCAATCTTTTTGAGGGTGAACACGGGAGCGCGTGGCTTTCTATATCACCATCGCCGTCAGACGGCAGCCACAATATCTGCGCGCATGCTCGGGAAGGGTAGGCTCCTTTCGTGCGCATTACGTCATCGTAGCACGCGTGTGTCGTCTGCTAGCAGTTTTTTCCCCTCAATAGAAACCAAATTATGACAGAAACCACGATTTTGATGCTTTTAATTCAGAACGTTGTGCTTCTTATGCTTGGCGTTACTGTAATTACTTCAACTTTTCACTTTGTTCAGTTTTCCTTCTGCTGTGTTCTTATCGTACAACGAACAGGCAAGGGAACACAAACATCCGAACTTTTATTTGGTGCAAGTTCAACAAAAGATTGATCCGTTTAGAAGTAGTATTAGTAAGCAGGAATAATTTTCTGTTTGATGATGTTAGTATTTTGTCATACAACCCTTTGTGGAAGCGAGTGCTGCCATTCTAGAGGGCAGTGACGCGTACAGCGCTGGCAGAAAGTCATGATGCGCTGGGAGGACTTGTCGAACGGCTGCCCACAACTTGTCCCCAGTCGTCGGGCGGACAGGTTCTCGCACCATGGCTGCTTTGATGTACCCCCATATATTTTCGCAGATGTTCATGTCAGCGCCTTTGGCCGGCCAGGAAAGCATGCTGATTCTGCGATTTTCTATATGTTCCTTGACAACTTTTGCCGTGTCAACCGGCGCCAGGTCATGTTGAAACATAAAGTCGGCATCGGGAAAGAGGCTGTGGGCGTAGGGCAGCAACACATTGTCCAAAATTTCTGTGCAGTATCGCTGCGGCGTAAGGGCACATTCTATGCGATGCAGATGCCCGAGACCATGCCTTGACACCACGCCCGCACGTTCACGCAGTTTCGGCCACTCGCGGCGACTCCCTGCACATTGGCTGGCTCGTAACTGCATGGAAATCGTATTTTTGACCATCCTTCGCAAAATTTAAACGTGCATTAAGAAAAGTTTCTTACCGTGTGCCTCTGGTTCGCCAAACTCGCATCCGTTGGTCTTGGCGCGTTGTAAAAGTCGACTCATCCGAGAAGATCACTCGGCCCCAGTCATCTGCCATCCATGAGGCGTGTGCTTCGGCAAACTGGAGACGTGACTTCTCGTTCGAAGCAGTGACGACTGGCTTTCGTGCTGCTACAGAATTTTGCAGTCCAGCACTTCGGAGGCGTCGCCGGACCGTAGCAAGGGAAGCGTCCACATCTAGCTGCTCCAGCACTTGCCTCGCGGACTGGAACGGGTTCTCGACGACAGCAGCTACCATAAGCGCGTCTTCATCCTCCGTCGTTGCCTTTGGTCGACGCCTGTGTGGGGCATCACAGAGTCGGCCTTCCTTGCTGAATGCCTGAATAATCCTGTTGACGGTCTTTAGCGGCCTGTGCACGAGAGCACCGATGGAGCGCTGTGAATATCCCTTGAGCGAATATTGTACGATTTTCCACCTCTCTTCTTCGGGAACGCGGACCATGCTGAAATTCAGTTGCTGCTCTGACCGATGCGGTAATGTGCAAGAATATATATACGCTCCTCAAAGACGGAAGCCGCTTTTTAAATATGCCCACGAGTGTCATGAGCATGCGTGGCCTGGCTACAGATCAACAATGATCTTGAGAACGCCCACAAAACATTACATATATTTTCAAGTTTATTGATGCATCGTGGGGAGCGTAATGAGAAGTTCAACATCGTCACCAATCACGAACCATACGGCTACCTTATTGCGGTACGCGCGGAGCAGACGACACGCACTTGCTTGCGTGACGCAATGCGCGCGGCGGGAGAATTTGCGCACGCCGGACACACTGCGCATGAGCAATGCTTCTCGTTGCCACCGCTGAACCGCGCCGTGAGCTCAGAAGGCCACGCGTTCCCGTGTTCACCTTCAAAAAATTTGCGACTGTACGCACATGTAAAAACATTTCTTGTAGTTGTTCTAATGGCCAATGCACGAAATATATAGCTTCTCACGGCCTGCTTCTCGCTCGGTCCATAAAATCCACCTTCGTGAAGTGCGCCGAGCATATTCTGCGGTTGTTGACCTTGACTCTGCGCAAACCCATTAGGTTCATCCTTACAGCGTAGGTTAAAAATGCTTCCATCCTGAAGAACAGTGAAGATCATAAATTATAACATCGCACTTGGAACATACAAAACTGAGCTCGTTTCGCGTCGCGGCAGAGTACTAGCTGTGATATGTCAACCTTAATTCTCAGAAACGCATTTTTAAACGATGGTGACAAATTAGCTAGAAATAAGTGCAAAGCGCGCACCTACACACATGTTCCTTGCGATACGCACATGTGGTACTATATTTATAAGGAGCTTTATGTTCGCTGCTGGTTGATATAACGATCTACTACATCGTTGTGGTGTTTTCAAATCTGCTAGCTGCTGCCTCACCACCGGACTGCCATGTACGACAGCGCACAATTACTATCGCAAATAAAAACCGGGAAGTAAACTGCACAGTGCTCACCTGTTGTCTTTAGGAATGCGGTAGAATTTCACGTCGCATGGCTCACTTCGTCTTGATGTGTTCGCAGACCATTGAACCACACACGAACAGCGACAGCTGCGAGACATTGCGGGTAAAAGCCGACAAACGTGAACGGTAGAGCACCACACGGACCACACTGCTAGCGCGGAAGGCGAAAACCGCAAAACTGACCGCATAGTGCCAGAAAAAAAATTGCTGCCGTTTTGGCCGTTATCAGCACGGCCGACGATGAGCGCGGGCCGCGCCGCCGATAGTTGAAGGCGAGAGAGAAACGGCAAAGTTGAGAGAGGGTTCACAAGAAAAAATAAAGGAAAAGCGATTTTGGTTTCGCATCCACCTAATGGATGGCGCTGGAATTCACGTGGACAAAAAACCACCGGAGTTTCCGAGGCCTGCCCTAAGTGTCAGATTTCGAACCTATGGCGCCTTCTCTTTCTTCGAAAGACTGCATGAACGACGTCTTGGCGCAGGCTAGGCTTAATTGCGCTGTGTTGTCCAATTGTAGTAGGACGTAGGTTTCGCCTCTAGGCGCTGTTCAGTGCAGTTACCGCAGCAATGAATCCTTCCCCGGTAACTGGAAATAGCTCCCAGGTGAGCTTCGGAACCCCGGTTGGTAGTTTATTAACACTGTGTGATCGGATTATGCGGCCGGAGTTTTCGCGTGAGGCTTTATGAGAATTTTAGGCGGCGCCCTCGTTTCATCGAGGCGCCGCCATATTGCGATCACAGCGCCGTCTATCATCCGCCACATTACGCCGCCATGCTGGTACGTGGGATCGCGCTGGAGGCTGTACAGCGGACGTGCTGTTAACGACCAGTTGCAAGTTTTGGCGTTTTCCTGAGAGGGCTCAACAAGATTTTGTGACTGAGAAAGTTGTTAGCGTGTCCTAAGAAATGAGCTTCGATATAGCCGCAATATCAAACGGCGACGGGCCCGTCGGCGCTGCCACAATTTTCCCGCCATAAGAATAGGAGGCGAGTCAAGTAGGAAATTGTCGGCCCCTAATGTACCAGCAACTTGCTATCATTGTATTTCTAGCCTTTGCCTTGTTTTATGGCATCACTCAGGTGACAACAATCAGAGGTGTTTCCGTGTGCCATGTGGTGTGCCGCACTAGCATGCATCCCAATACAGGTAACTATATCATATCAGGATTTATTGCTGGGCTAGTTCGTCTTTCCTGTCCTTTTTCCTGTCCTGAACCTTTTTTTCCTGTCCTTGGTTGCGTCTTCACACTACGGAATATATAGGTAACTAGCGAAGCACCGAGAAAAGAAACTTTAGTAGCTCTTGTGCTCCAAAAATTTTCGCGGCAGCATTTTCGAAGCATTGTTTACCTGGCACCCGCATGTCGACGTTCACAAAATTGTAAAGTAACTAGACCGTGAGGGCCATTAGCACGGCGTATTCTATCAAACGACCTTGTGACAGCGGTCACGAATATGCCGCGATCAACGAGACACACGCGACGCGTTGAAAGAATATGCGCACTCTTAGGGCTCCAGTGGTGCCTGTGGAAGGGCACCTCGCCGATTCGAGAGACGTGAAAAGCTAAAAAATGCTGTTTGCTAGAACAACTTTATTTTCTGGTGTAATAGAGCACGCGATGCGCGGCGTCGGCTAGACAGCTTGCCACCGAGATTCGTAAGCACTGGAGGGCCCATGTGAACTAGGGGCGGCCGGCCCTAGTTCGCATGGGTTTGGTTACAGACCGAAAAAGACCACACCTTAATTTTATTCGTTGCTTATACTGTTTTTATTATGCATCCCCAGTTTACTTCCACCACAACGTTCGTTGCCAAGTATAGTAAAATTAAAGCACATTTTGAACAGAATTACCTTAATGTCCGTACAGGAAGGAATAGTTGACTTGAATACGCACCTCTAGTTCATATCCCAGTTTGATCATGGACGTCAAGTTTGTCACCATGCGCTCTTTGGAAACAATCTTCTGAACATACACGTGACCAAGCTCATGGCGTTCCAACCGCCTCTTACCAATGTTTAGTGCGGGCTCGGCTCCGCAGATCGATGAATGCTGTGAACATCCCCTTTGAGCCGGGATGGTGCGTTGCGCCACCAAGCTCTTGTTATTGTAGCGTTAGCTACACTGGCCTAGCCAAGCCCGTTTCGCGCGGCACATCAAGAGCCATGCTGCGCATGCGCAAGGATCAGTGATGTCAGACGGCTTGCGCACCGGAGCCACCGGAGCCGGCACCTCTCGCGCACTCCGCCGCCGCCGCGCGCGACTCACCGCCGCCGGTCTGCGCATTCCAGAGGAGTGACGTCGTAGCCGTGGTAGACGCACTGGCGCCGGCGCGCGCTCGCTGTGCAGTCGCCGTCTGACACTGCGCTGGAGCCGCTGCGCTTCTGACTGGCGTTTGCCAGTGTGGTACAGCCGTGGAGAAGGAGAGCGCAAATGCTGCTCAACAGCGCAGAAGAACGGAGAAGCTTGACTCATAAGAATAATCTTATCTTAAGAATAATCTTAAGAATAAGCTAAGAATAATCAGCTGAACCTTTGCTAACGCTACGTATATCCTGGCATAGCCGAGCTAAACCACTGCAACTTTGTATTTTGCCTACTGTCCTACGAATATTTTTCAGGTAACGCATAGATACATGGAATTCCAAGCATAAAACGTTTTGAAGCATTACTGGGAACCTTGTTTTTGTACGCCTCAATTTGTGCTCACCCTACTTTTCCACCACCAAACCTCCAATCACTTCTTACTAATCTCTATAGCGGACATGTTTGCTTTCCCCCTGCTATGCCTGAATCCAAGGGCTTCAAGGAGGCCAGAGCAGTCTAGACTGGCAGTTGGCTAGACGTCTTCACATTCCAATAAAACATGTTACATCGTTTCTCTAGTTTTGCTGCAGCAAGCAAATGCGTCTTCCTCCTTGGTGTACATATATACTTTATAACTACGCGTTCTAAGGCAACCTGATCTGGCTCCGAAAAGTGAGGAGATTCCCTTTGAGATATAACAAATTATTTCTTTCCTGATTTCGATTTTTCCTTAGAGGTAGTTAGCCAGCGCAGGTTTCTTTACCATTGCCGCCACCCATGAGCTTGTCTCAGCCTCTCTTATTTCGCGTTTGACGTTCTTTGTTGCCGTGTCGGTGATACATACGGGTCGCATACTTGCTGGTAAGCTTCCTAGTTCTTTTCCTCCACTGTGAGTTAATTTTTTGCTTGTACAAATACCTGAACACTCTCGCACGCCACCTACTTTCTTCCATATTCCTCAGTCGTTCTTCAAAATCAATTTCACTCTGAGCCTCCCTTGCTTCAAAATTTGTACAGCCCGTATAACATTGGACAGCTTCGCTAGTAGTCTTCCCGTGAGCGCCCAATGCGAGGCGTCCCACTGACCTTTGGTTGCCGTCATGTCCTGATTGTACCCCTGACTTCAAACAAACAATCGCATTTTGAAATGTAAGCCCTGGAACCACTTTACCTTTCCACATACCATGAATCATCTCCTACCTACTGTATCCCATAGCGCTCTGCGTTTCATTATGGTCGCATTTCTCTTCCCTATTGCTATTATTGTTTATGTCACACCAGATACCTATCGCTTTCGTTTATCCATAAACCAAGGTATTGGTATTCTTTTAGCCAAGGTATTTCCTCACCCTGTATTAACTCTCTCTTTACTGTTTTTCATTGAATACCATAAAGCCACATTTTCTAAGGCTAAACTTTATTCCTAAATTGTCACACTCTTCTCCACAGATATCAGCCAGACGTTGCATATCACTTTGCTTGTTAGCAAGCAACACAATGTCTTCCGCATGAAATAAATCTGGAAGCTGCTGCTCAACTATTCTACCGGCTTACTTGTATGATAGGTTAAACCCAAAATTGATTCCTTGTAGCGCCCTTTCAATCCTTACCATATACGTCATAAACAGCAGCGAGGATAAAGGGCACCCCTGTCTCAGTCCCTTTTTATTATCAGCCTTATCCTTGCTCCTCATCCCTCCCCGGCCAACGCAAACACTATTTTCTCGGTAAGTCTGCCCCCAAAGCAGCAGTATACAGTCGTTGCCTATACCTTCCCCTTCCAGAATATTCCATAAAATCGTGCGGTCTACGTTGTCATACGCTCCGGTAATTTCTAAAGAAGCTACATTTAATGGTACCCTTTCTTCTCTGGAAATTTTTATACACTGTGTGAGAACAAATAAGTTATCGTCCAGATGCCTACCGATTCTGATGCCATTCTGAAGTTCTCCCAATATTCCTTTTTGTTTTGCCCATGTTTGCGGTTTTAATTTAAGTGTCTGCATTTCTAACCAGTATAGTACCGATGTAATGGCTTTCTCTGGAACTTTTTATACACTGTGTGAGAACAAATAAGTATCGTCCAGATGCCTACCGGATTCTGAATGCCATTCTGAAGTTCTCCCAATATTCCTTTTGTTTTGCCCATGTTTGCGGTTTTAATTTAAGTGTCTGCATTTCTAACCAGTATAGTACCGATGTAATGGTCAATGATCTATACGTAGTGAATTCTTTTTCCCCCTTAGCTTTATAAAGGAAATTCATTCCACTTTGTCGCTAACTATCTGGTATTTGTCTATCTCGTAAGCATTTTTCTACTGCTTTCAACATAGCTTCCTTATTTGTGGGTCCTAGCTCATTAATCAGCCTAACGGGAACCTCGTCTGAACCTGTGGTTGTGCGTTTAGGAATTTTCTCTTCAGCTTTCTTCCAGTTTAAATTACTCAACACAAGATACTTCTCCATCTGGCTCTCGTGCATTCTTTTTCCCCCTCAGAATCCACCTCGCCATTGACCTGAAATGATTCGGCTGTTATTTTAAGAACATAATTTATTGCCGTGTCCCCTTCCAGTTTGTTTCCAGTCTTTGTTTATGATAAGTTGTTGTACTGTTCCCGACTTCCTGCCTAATAACCTAGGTTAATGTGATTACAAAATGTTCTATGTACAGCCTTATTTGTCACACGTATTTATGACAACCAACGCTCATTTTCACCTTTACCTTTGCTTTAACAATTATTTCAACGAAGTTTTTTCCCGCAGTACATTTCATATTTTCTGTCTATTTCCCCCTGCGACAACTGTGCATTATTTGCCTGCGTGTGCTCTCGTGATGCTTTCTTTCGTTCGTCGATAGCCTCCCGTATCTCCCTGTTCCGCCAGCTTTTGGGCTTCCCTTTTCCTCTTCAAGTATGTTACTTGACTTTCATCATTTCTCTCGCTAATACACTTAGAAGCTCCCTATATTGCGACTAATTGTTCGGCCATTTTTGAAGTTATTTCTCGGCTCTTATGACTATATTTGCTATTTGTTCAGCGTGCCAATTGGACTGGTGATTATTCTTTCCTTGCTTTCTTTCCGAACAACATATCCCATTTTCAAAATGATGGGTTTATGTTCACTGCCTCGTCAATGACCATTTCTCTCAACTTATCACATATTCCTTCGGTCATCAGAATGTAATCGATGGCCGATTGCCTAGTTCCGCCTTTCCATGTGATCTGGCCATCACTTTAGGCCCCGTACTCACGATAACGAGGTTAGGTTGCTGAGAGATATCCAGCATTAACTTCCCTTTGTTGTCAATATAACCATCTAGATCCTGTATGTGGGCATTCATGACACCCGACAGGATAATTTCGCCGTCATTCCCGAAACTCTTACTATCCGCACTTAGGCATTCAACTAACTCTTGGTTCTTTAGTTTGCAATTTTCCCCTGCCCAATAATACGTCACGCCCAACCAAGTTTTCTTTCCACTAACTGTGCCTGATAACCAAAGATGCTGTCAACACTTTGAGTTTACTCTATCCCAGTTGGCCCCTAATATATTAGTACTCCGACACACCCTCCTCTTCATTCCAGTTCTGTTCGGTTGTCCCCTTCCCACACATAATTTTCAATCATTGGTGGCTCTTTTAAATCTCTGAGGTGCGTTTCTGTAAACGCACATATACCTGTTTGTTCTCTAACTGCTCCTCAATCTCTAACCACTTTTCATTCTGCCACCCTGCATATTTATATAAAATGTAAACATACAGGTATTTCTCGCTTTCTCGTTTTTCTGTCGTTCCCGGGGATGCTAGTCAGACGTTTCCCTAAGGGACCTACTTTTTACTACTTACCCTCACGTCATGTGCACCCGTGGGCTAAAAGCAACAGCACGACCAGCAAATCGCCAGCCCACCTGTCGTTTAAGCCTCTGATTGAAGTGGACTCTGTCTCTTTGAAAACCACCATACCTTCTCACTTCCCTGTTGACTTCCACAACCTCGAGACCTTTCTCTCGGCTCACTTTCCAAATCGCATCATCAGTGGCTGCAACTGCTCTTGGTACGATAATGTCACGTGCAGGTACCTCCAGCACAGTGCATACCAGTGTGCACCCGAAGAGACACCTCGCCTAAGTCGTCTACACCCCCGCCTAGCGCTGGGCCAATCCCACCCCTTTCTTGCTCAGCACGTCATTTAGGCCCCCCGCATACTATTACAAGGTTGCGAGCCTGTGCATTCTCCGCGAGCATATCTCTAGCTCACTCCATGAGATCTCCCAATGTCCACTCTCGAAACGTCCCTACCGCCGCTCTTTTGTCGCCCTTCACCTGCTCCACAATTGCCGCTGAGCACCCAGGCCGATTTGAGGCACCGGTGATTATATTCTTCTCACTCTCCCCTCCTGACGAGGTCTCACCCTGCTTCCCTTTGTCATCCTTGTCCGCGTGATTTGAATTTTACACAGGATATTTACCACTGCGTTCCTGCTGTCCGTTTGCGGAAGCTTCAAGGTAAGTTACCCTCCTTCCAGCTGCCAACCCTGCATGCATGTTCCACGCATTCTATGCACTTTGTGGGTCCAGTCCCGCTGGGAGCCGGCGTTTCATCGTCCCTACCTTTTTCGCTCGTAATAGCGACCCTGTTCAGTTTTCTTGGGCTGCTCGGAGTCTTTCTTCTACTGTCTTCCGTGCATCACGCTCCATATTGAACTCACTTCTCAGCTCTGCGCTCCGTTTCACAGTGTCATCCTGGACCTTGACTGCTCGGAGTCTTTCTTCTACTGCCTTCCGTGCATCACGCTCCATATTGAGTTAATTTTTCAGCTATGCGATCCGTTTTACCCGATCACCATGGATATCCTCCGTTTTCTTTAGCCTAGCATCGACATCACAGTGTCTACCGATTGGATTAATTTCCTCGCTTTTCTCAGCGGTCTCCTCGTCGACCCTGAGGGTAGACGAGGGGACAGTGGCTGCCAAGTGAAAGACGTGCTTAGACCAGTGTAAATAATACAAAGAACACCAGGAACGAAGACTCTCTATTTTAAGCTTCACATTGTTACATTGCCCGTGAAAATATTTCTAGGAAATCGTGGTGTTTTCTTACCTTTGAGTCACATTGCTTGATCTCTAAAGGCCCGTTCGAACAAGTCCGAACCCAAGCTCAGCGGGAAGGATATTCAGCGAGCTCCGCAAAGGCAGCTGGGCATCCTGAGACTTCAGATACATAAGTCAAGGCGACCCAAAGCATGACTCAGAGAACTCAGCAAGCAATGGCACCAAACCCTGCACCTCATTCATCGTACAGCACACTGTGGTGGAGGTGCCCGTATCGGCACCGTGCCTACCCTGGTAGAAGCGGTGATAACATCTAATGGTTGCTGTGGCGCCGTCGGCTTCGCTGTGACGCTAAACAGGAGAGAAGCAGAGTGTCGTCACCCAGAAATTGTGAGAGTGATTAGAAGCCTCCGATGAAATACCAGAGTAGAGAAATCCTACAAGTTTCCAGGTCCACCACGATCACACTAATTCTCGATTCCCGGGTAAAGGACAGGAAATCGGGCGGGCGCTGCCTACTGCAGGACGTAGTGTTCTTGAGCTATATGGACGACAAATTGATAGCGTCCAACATGGAAGCTTCCGCATTCAACCTAAAATACCCCCTCCCCTCTGGGAGGATAGACAGCTCAGAGACCCTAATCATATTCCACGAATGCCTAGTGGGGAACAACACGCCGAGGCCAGTGCAGCCACCGCAAAGCGCGCAGTTGAAGACCCAAACAGTGTTTACGCTGAGGCCGCATGGGAACCGGCAGAGGTGCCAGCGGTGGCAGCCTTCAACAGCTGCGTGAGATCAGGTGGAGACTTCTCCAAGTATGCAGAAGCTCCATTGACATACCAAATCTAGTAGCATGCAATTTACTTTGCTCTTGAAGCTATAAACAAAGCAATAACCGAAAGAACAGATACCTACGACATATGCACGGTCTCCATAGACGCAGTCAAAGCTATTTCAGTGCCCCCTGAAAAGGCACTTGGCCTAGAGGCACTCCACCGACAACGAGGAGTGTAGGTGGAACGAACGCTGAGTCCTAGCGGAGATCACGCAGCGATGATAAGCAACCGCTGACACTGCCACGTATTATGCCTCCACAAATTTGAATTGGTCCAGAACTGAATGCTCTGCTTAGATAAGAGAATAAAAAAAGCTGTCACGGACCAAATTATTTCAAACCGTAAACCAACCCCGAATGCGATCCGCAAGGCAGCCGAAATTGTTACAATTAGGACGAGAGCTGGGACTGGGGTAACAGAAGACATGCTGGAATGGTGAAGTTGACACTGTGACTCAGTACAAGCACGTAGGCTGCCTCTTTTGCACTATAGGGGAGAAGCCAGACATTAACCATCTGGTGTGGGATTGTAAGGGCCTTGAAGTAGTGCACCAGACACAAGTCTGGAAAGATCCATTCTCATAACGACAGGATCTGCCACCAACACACCTGGACGCCCGGACTGTTATCGGCACCACGTTTGAGTTCGTGGTAGCTGCGGACCTTCAGGGCAGCTATTAATTACTTTTCCCGTGTAGGCCTGGGTGCCAGCCTTCATAATAAAAATTTTTGCTCACTCACTATCAGATATCACTGAATCATGTTTTATTGCGATAGCAATTATATGGACACTCCAAAGCAGATTTCTGCCGTCGGCGTCGCCGTCGCCGTTGCCGTCGCCGTCGCCGTCGCCGTCGCCGTCGCCGTGAGGTTCCGTATGACGTCAATGGAGATGAAATCGTCGCCGCGCGCCGCCGAACGCTGTATGTGCGAGTGAAAGGGCGCGAGGGACGCGCGCTTTCACGGGGAGTGAACGCACAGCGGAGAACAAACGCGCGTTCTGTGCCGTGCTCCCTTAAGGGCTGCAGAAGTAGGCGTCTCTTTCCTCCTTTACAATCACCATATATGTAGAGCAAACGCGCCTTCTTCTGACACACGAAAGGCCGTGGGGGGGGGGGGGGGGGGGGGCAGGGCAGGGAGGCGACGTTTAGCTGCGGCACCAAGTGCCTATAAATTTATATCAGAGGCTCCGGCAACAGTCACCAACGCCGCACGCATTTTGTGCGAACGCGGGCAAAACGCCGACGGCGTCGACAACAGTGCTGTGTGTTGCCGGTGCTGCTGCATGTCCAAGTTTGTACAGCGGATAAAACTACTATCCTTACTTCGTATAGCTCTCTACTAAGTTGCTATCGCAATTGATGCTTCGCCTTTCGGGTGAAACTGCGACAACTTTTTTCATGATATTCCCACTAGCCAGTCAGCCTCACACAAGGAAAACTTGCAAGTTGTTAACCGTTTTTTGCGGATTGCTTAGGTTGAGTTGCAGACTGTTAAAAACAATGTTAAAAAACAAAACAAATAAAAAGAATGTTAAAACGCAAAGCAATAAAACAGTTACGCTGATAAAGTATTCCTTTAAAACTTTATCGCACAAGAGGCTCGATTAGTAGAGGCGAAAGAAAAGGCTCAAATGCCTTTCTTTTCGCGCTGCATATCCCTGTGCCGATGCGTTAGTCTGACGTCATGTATTTCAACGTGTTTTTCCTTATTTCTGGGTGGTCATGACACAGCAAAAGTTCTCGAAACCTGCCAATTGGGTTTACTATGATGCTAATTAGAATACAATCTAGTCTGTTTTTAACACTGAAATATTAACTAGGCCTGATCAGACGCTTTGTAAACCTGTGACATCAGAGCAAGCTGGCGCGGGAACTTCCAAGGCGGCA
The DNA here is from genome assembly GCF_013339745.2 of Dermacentor silvarum. Taxonomy (NCBI): domain Eukaryota; kingdom Metazoa; phylum Arthropoda; class Arachnida; order Ixodida; family Ixodidae; genus Dermacentor; species Dermacentor silvarum. The sequence continues at coordinate 71,442,936 of NC_051164.1, read as the reverse complement.
TCGCGACCCCCCGTTCTTCGTTCAATAATTTTATACTTGCTGAGCAAGCCTCGTATGATGAGCCCGGGTCGTTAAACTTCACAGGATTTTAATAAAGTTGTTTCCATCCATCCATATGATGGTAAGGTCTAGATAGTGGCTTGCCTCTGTGCAGAAGTTATGTTTGCAATGCTAGATTCATTTTTTCCTCTTTAACGCCCTACTATTACTAGTACTATTACTGTTATTTATTAGTACTAATAATAATATAGTACTACTGTTATTTAGTAGTAGTAGTACTAAACAGTAATAGCTTTAGTACTCAATAAACATTCTGCAAGAGCGAAACGTACACCGAAGCGTCACTCGGCGTAGGAGTAGGCTTGAAAAGAATGGTGCAACTATGAAGCACCGGTAGCCACACTGTGCGAAAGTTCGCGTCCAAGCTCACCATGACATTATACATTGTTTAAGGCGTCTAGCCGGGTCTAGTTATCCTACCGCTAAAAAAAATGTTCCGCATTGCATTTTAAATGAAACAAGCAACTCTAGTTGCCATAGCAAGTTCATGGAGAACTTGCTAGAATTTACTCGAAAACGAGCGTGTCGAGGTTACAAGTTAACCAAACATAGGAAGGCTGTTTGGCATTGCGAGCCGACGGTGAAACCGCAAATGTGCAGGGTTTTATGGGTTTGGCCACTTTTGAAGTCAGAGAAGCGCAGAGCAAAATTCGAGGAACTACTATGAAATTTGCGACGTCACAATCACACATCGGCGCTTAATGCTGCGGCGCACAAAAATAAAAATATAACGTCGGCTACCGTTTTCATAGATAATAAGTGTGTTTTGACGTAAGATTGACCACAGGAGTCTGAAAAAAAAAAAACCAAGAACACCGCCAGTTTCTTTGCAAGGGGTAAGTATTGACAGTGACCGCAAGGCTTAGCGTTTCGCTTGAACTGCTTTGACTGTGTTCGGATTATACGCGTCTGTCACATGCTGGCGCAACGCTATACGCTAGGCAAATGCTGTTGGGGAAAAGGACACAACAAATATGAGGTGGTGTGTGGAATCTCGAAAAGAGTAATGGTGCCCACGCTGACGTTCGCAAATGCCATTCTATGCTTCAAATGGGTCATCATGTCGAGTTTCGAAGTTAACGAAAAAATCGGAAGGCCGGTTGGCATTGCGAACCGACGGTAAAACCACAAATGTGCAGGGTGACCTTTGAAGTCAGAGAAGCGCAGAGCAAAATTAGTTTTTAAAGAAAGACTCTGGAACACGAATAAAAATAAATGGGCGTCTAAAATGCAAAAGTGTCTGTACCTGCAAATCGCGGACACAGAGTGGAAGTATAGGTCAAGAAAGCTGCACATGTACAGTATACCTGAATAAATCAAGCAGGCTGGGTCACTGCTTATCACCGCCCACTTTCAAAGCGGACGCCAATAAATCATCATTATGGATATGGACAAAACCCATTATAGCGGCCGTGTCGACGGCGGATTTGCGCCTCGAGCGTCCGCATGATTGCCATCGCAATAATTCTTACCGTTTTAATAAACTGATTTACTTTTTAGCGCTCCTTCAAGTCATTTATCAATGTGCAGGTTGTCACGCGTCCTTCCGGTGGCTTTGGTGAGGCACAACGCCATGTGCCCTTGCTTGGCGTGGGGTCTCCAGCGCGCCGGACCTACTTCCAGACTCTATACGCCCACTACAGTGGCGGCGTCTTGGATGGCGTGACATTCGAAGAGATGCTGGAGTACGAGTACCAGATCATGGCGCCGCTGCTAGAAGCGTACCAGGCACCACCAAAGAGATACATGGTCGAAAGGAAAAACTCGGATACAACGGGAACCAGGGAAATATGGAACAGCGTCATCAAGGAGTTTTACCATTTGTCTGGAAACGAGCGTGTAAGTCCACGCCCTACTACGGCGTCCCAACTCCGTTTACGGTTGCTGACAATGTTTGAAGCCGTAATCGGTGTACGGAGGTATACACGTTGCTCTGCTTTTCTACTGCCTGCAATAACTATAAGATGCTTCTTCTGAATGTAATATCGGAATACCTTGTACGTTACGCACAAGTTTACCTTGGATTTAATGCAACACTGGATTTAATGCCCTGAATTACCCCACCAGCTTAGAGATAAGTTCGCATACTCAGGCACCAACCAGTTAGCAATGCCTGGCAGCGTCTACCCGTAATTCAGCTCTCTACCCGTGATGGAACTACAATGGTCAATGCATACGAAAATAGGTTTGTGACGAGAGTGATTACAAAAAATGTGGTTGATCCCTCTTATATAGGAATCGGTATAGAACACGAAAGTGAAACGTGTCTTCACAGAAGTAGTGTAATGTTTATTGCACATTGATATATAATGTCTATTGGTGTTTTGTGGCTAAAGCGCCCTTAGGCGTTGATGCACCCACGCTGACGCCTGGTGGCACGTCTCCTCCATCACGACTACCAACGTCGATGACCATGAGCAACCGTCGTGCATATGGAAGCTGCACTACGCTGCACACGCTAGCACAACGCGAAAGATGAAGCACGTAACTGACACACTAATACAACGCGCAAGACAAAGCACGTAACTGAATCGTCACCGAGTCAAATCAGCGCGTACAGCGCGTCGTAATTGCAGCCTCCGCGATCAACTTCAGAAACATTTTCAGAGCTAATTGCGGAGGCCACGCTCCGCTGTGCTGAGTACGGTGAACGCCACCTAGGTGGCGTTGGTAGTGCTTCTTGATGCCAGCGTCCCTTCGAATGCTGGCATCGAGGCGTCGTAGTGCTGAGACCACCGAAGCGTTCACTGTCGGTGCGCGTTAGTGTCATAATGCAGTACTTCTCTTTTCTGCTCGTAGGCGGCGGCACCGCCCCGAGCAAGAGCGCGGGTACACGGAGGAGTGTTAGATCAATGCCTCCTAAAGAAACATTACAGTCACTTGGCAGATTTTGGAAGAAGAGTGAAAATTTTGTCAAGATCGGTAAAATCGTGGTAAAAAAATGCGTGGCGAAGAGAGCTACGCTCAAAATTTAACTCGTCTTTAACTCGTGTACAGCGCCACGTCGCTAGCGCGTTGGAGATGCGTTAGAAGAACGCTGGCATTATTTCTGCCGACGGTCAACCGTGCATGCTGTGTTCGCCGCTGCCGAATAGTTTCGCCAGAAGCTCGCTTATGGGCACAAATTCGTCCAAATATAGGCTACTGTTATCCCAAGTCACCTCCTCTCTTTGCCAACTGACAAAGACCGTCACTTCAACGCGACAATATGTAGCATGAATGTCGTCTGGTGAAGCAAAGGCCACGGTAGGCAAGGGCGGGCGTGCGTCGTCTGCTCGAGTTACCATGGCACGGCGACGCGCCGCCGCCGCCGCCGCAGGTGTGTTGCAAGCGTTCGCCGCGAGAGGCTCTAGGGGTTGTACTATGTGGAGAGGAGGAAAACGGAAAGGGTAGGGCGCAGCGTCTCCGGCTCACGTCCCAGGCATAGTTTTTTAGGAGGCATTGGTTAGATATATAAGGCGCGTCTGTGTAGCTCTCTGCAAATGCGTTTGTGGCGCAATGGGTTAAACGCTCGGCGATCTATCGTCGCGGACCGAGAGGTCGTGGGTTCGATTTCCAAATTTTGCATGTTTGTGGAACTTTTTCTTCTGGTTTCTTTCTTTGTATTATGTTCTATGACGTATTTCCGTGACGGAAATACGTCAGTGAAGTCTTGGTGGACCCCGGCATAAAACACTTTCGTGTTAAAAAAACTCGTGCTGTCACCGAAACTGCTTTACACTGCAGTCGCAAGATTGCTTTCGGTTACCATTAGAATTAATGGTCATAAAATACCGGAAATTCTTTCAGCAAGCGGATTAAAATGTGGTTGGGTTCTTACATTCTTTGAAAGCGAACATGTGGCGGCTTTATTGGTGAATTCCTCACTAGCCTACTAATGCACGTTGGAAACGGACGAGAATCAGTGAGGTTTCAGTGTATTAGTGTATTAGGAACGTGCTTTAGTGTGAAACGAACATTAGGGGTTGTTTCGCGTTTTAGATCGTGCGAAGATTAACCAGAACTATGCCACAGCGTCAAAAGTGAACCGGCAGACTGCACGTCTATTTTGATTCTAATTTATTTATTTAATACATACTGGAGACACGATGTCGATGCAGGGAGAGCTAAACTAAACAAAACCAATGAAGAAAACATGTGAGCACAAAAAGTACAAAGTGCGATTTGTCACAAATTCAAGCAATTCGAGTCATGAATGATGCGCAGAAAAAAATAGTATTTAAAGATTGTCACGGGGTAAGGACGGTAAACAATACAGTAGTAGAACTGCGAATGGTGAAAATAACTCTTTAATGAGCGAGACTCTGCCCCGGAGAAACCGGCTACACTCAAAGCACAACCATGGGCCGGAAACTCCCTATACCTCTCGTGGCGATACTAAACTCCCTATATAGGAAAAGTACCGCCATCGTTCGATCAACGCTGCTTCACTCTCTCCTGTATCTCCGACTGGACGATTACAGCGCGCTTTCACTTTTTTATATTTTTTTTCCGCCTCAGAGCCATGTTGAAAGTCATTCTGTGCCGTGGAGGTAGAAAAATACTAGGAGGGAGCGCCACGTGATTTCGCTAGCCTGGGCAAGCGAACCTCCTCTGAAGCCGCCCCTCCCTCTCTCAGGGGCCCCGTGCGCGGTCCCTTTTGGGTAGGAATAGGCCCACAAGGTTGCCGGAGCATTCGTGATTACTTGGTACGTGGTAACTTTTAGTGGCGCCTGCCGTCACAGGCTTGGAGGCCCGTATGCGGGTGGTGGTTTTCTGCTACTGCACGCGTCGTTCTTCGCTTCAAATGCGATGCCTTGAAACGTGGAACAAGACTGGGGCGCCTGACACCTGAAGGCAGAAAATTTTCAAGGTGTCACTTGCGCTTACCACCACGGTTAGTGGAGTTGCCAGCGCTCGCGGTTCAAACCCGTCTAGACGCCCGAGTGTGGTCTATTTTTCCCTCGTACTCCTTAGGCTGTGGTGTGTATTATCTTGCTAATTTTTATCCCGCTGTCTTGCACCTAGGAAGAAACGAGATGTTTTGAGGGACACTTTTTTGTCGCATTTTTGCTTAATAACAGGCTCTGGTGTGCGTGTTTTATTTTGAGAGAAATAAATAGCATTAGCCTGCATTAAAAATGCCGAAGTCGCCATTTATTCAGATTTACGTGCACTATTTTGCAAGACTGTGTGGTGCGACGACGCTGTTGAGACGTGCCTTGGGGATTCATTTTCGTGATATAATAAAGCGAATGGGCGGAATTTGTGCATTATCTGGAGTTGATTCAGCTGTTTTCGAATGTGAATATAGCTCCACAGCAGAATTATGTCCTCGAGTCAAACACTGCCAGGAGGACCCTTCTTCCTGTGCTAATGTGAAATGGCATGAGAGCTGAATACATAGCGGCAAGGGAAAAATGTCAGCATTCATTTGCACTTGTGGATTCATTGTGTTGATGGTGTACTTGTACTATGGAAAGCACATTTTTAGGACAACAGTATTTGTTTCATTCTTTATTCAATGTTTATTGCACCTATAGAAGCCAGAAGATTTCACACAAATACAAGGAAGCCACATTTATAATTTAAATGATGTACATTGCAAAGATAATACGCAAAAGAATATTATAAACAGCAAGTAGGAAAACTTATTGTGCCACTGCTCCTCGGTATCAGTATTATCATAATTGTCCACAGGACAGTTGTATAATAATGTTATACAAAGTTAACTATATCATACGTAGTATTGATGCCTATAATAAAACTGGTCAATGGGATCAGCTGTCCTTGAATGTAGCTGCAGTTTCGCTTACAATGCCTTGTGTGCAATGCCTTCAATACCGAGCTATAATTGTATAATATTTATATCTGCGCTGTCCTCACAAATATCGGAAGGCTTCGGTGATTGTGTTAGTTATGTAAGGTTTTGTGGCGCATAAGCACCTAAGGCTATGATGCGCCATTGACAGGATGAAAAATTATAATTTGGTGAAAGTGCTTCAAGCAACAAAAAATTTACTTTATAGTTTGTTTAAGAACCCTGTTTCATCTATAAACTTAAAAACATCATGTAAAGATACAAGTGCGTTTTCAGCTAGGATCAGGGAAGGATGAAATGGTGTTAGTGTTTTGTAAAGTTCATAAAAAATATTTCTGTCTTTTTTCCAGAACCCCTGTAATGCGGGGTTTCTCTTTTTTGGAGCGGTCGAGAGATTCTCGCCGCTCCTTAGGCGCTGGCTGCGCCATCTGGCTAGAAGATGTGTCCATCGGCTCTTGCGGCGCGCTGGACACCCGCTCTTGAGAGCGGTTTGTTCGTGTTGAAGGCCTCGTCTCGAGGGGCGAGACCCTGGAGGCCACCAGCCCGGAGGTCGATGGCCCCTTTTTCTGAGACGGCGGAGCAGCACTAGCTGCAGCCGCCGAGGGGGCGGATGGCGTCACCGCTGGCTCACTACGCGTGTGCCAGACAGCCGCCGAAAGCCGTTGTGGCGCAGCCCCCTGACGCACCACTTCGGCAAAGCTGGTTTTTGGCAGGTAGGACACCTGCCTTCGTGCCTCTTTAAACGAAATGTTTTGTTTGACTTTAACTGTAACAATTTCCTTTTCTTTTTTCCAGGATGGGCAGGACCGCGAGTATGCGGCATGTTCCCCATCACAGTTTACACAGTGGAGAGAGTTTTCACAAGATTCAGAAGTGTGTTCGTGTGCACTGCATTTCGCACAAGTTTGGCGGCCTCGGCAGTTTTGCGAACTGTGGCCGAATCTCTGGCATTTGAAACATCTGAGGGGATTTGGCACGTATGGTCTAACACGAAGTTTAATGTACCCGGCCTCGATGGAGTCGGGCAGATCACATGAACCAAAAGTGAGCACAAGGTGCTTAGTCTGAATTTCCTTGCCGTTTCGTCTCATCTTAATCCGTTTAACATTGATGACATTCTGCTCACTGAAGCCCTCCAAGAGTTCAGCCTCAGTCAGCTCCATCAAATCTTCGTCTGAAACAACTCCGCGGGTGGTGTTCATAGTACGGTGCTGAGTTACTGTTACTTGGACGTCCCCAAAGGACACTAGATTCGGCAGCTTTTCATATTGTTTGCGATCGTGGAGCTCCAAGAGGAGATCACCGCTTGCCATCCTCGTTGCCTTATAGCCTGGTCCTAGAGCCTGAGTTAGAGATTTCGAAACAAGAAAAGGGGAGATTGTTCGAACTTGTTTTTCTGGTTTTTCTGAGTGGATGACATGAAATCGTGGGAAATCTTGTCTTTGACGTCCAAAGAACTGGAATACATCTTCGGTGCGCCCTCTTTTTTGACGGCGATCAGGGAGTGGTGGAAAAGGGCTAGCCATAAGAATATCCGGGTTTTCGGCAGCAACGCCAGCCACCCACCATGGAGCCCAACAAGGGGACGCTGCAGGGCCTGTGAACACAAGACCTGCAGACGCCAGCTGTACGTCACTACTATAACCAAATATGGAATACCCAAGGTTGGCTACCCACACAAGGTTAACCCTTGCCGCCCAGAAAATCAGAAGTAAAAGGAAGCGAGTAGGAGACAGGAAAGATTGAAAGTCAGAGAGAAAGACGAAGATAGAGGAGGAGGACAGGAAAGGGCGACTGCCGATTTCCCCCGGGTGGGTCAGTCCGAGGGTGCCGTCTACGTGAAGCAGAGGCCAAAGGAGTGTGTTGCCTCCGCCGGGGGGCCGTAAAGGTCCAAGCACCCGGCATCGGCTCAACTCCCAGGATCCCCCTTTCCCCGGACACGGCTAAGCCGCGCACGGCTACACGCGGGAGGGTCCAACCCTCGTGTGCTCGGGTACGTGGACACAGTGTGCTCTAGTGAAAGGTAGGGCAGCTAACCTACCGTCATTGCCCACACTGTTTAGCTTGGGCTGAACATAACAGTTGATTAAGCATAATTTGCATGCAGGTGATTCAAGCTACAGCACTCAGCAAGACAACAAACATGTACTTGCACAATTTACAATAAGGTATCACATTTTCCCTCTATAAAAGTTTGACATCTGCATACAACGCCCTTGAACAATATATGCAATCTACAAAGTCACTCAAAAAACAAATGCCTTGGCATAAAACCTGGTGGGACAGCTGAAGTTGATGGATAAATTAATTAATTGTGCGGGCCATCATGAACCTAATTCACCCACGAGGAAACTTGTGTAGCATTTCTTCCTGTACTATGAGCTGCAGGCACCCAAGCTCAGACTGTGTCAGCAGAGTAACCATCATCCTGTAAAATTGTATTTGTGAGTGGTTAACTGGCTGCAGGGCTTCTCTGAGGGGCAGTGAAGTTAATTACATCGATGGAGGATGGTTTTTCAGAGGAGCGTACAACGAGAATTTCGATGTCTTTCAATAGAAAGCATTTTTCGCCATCAATGTCCTTCACCTCATTGTGAACTATCAGACACTTCAATGCTGCTCCAAACTGCTTTGCTGTTGGGTTGTCATTGCAGCCCCCAAATGATTTTATTGCAGCAAAAAGTAACTCAAGGTGATCCCGACTGAGCTTGGAAGTCAGAAGATATGCCAATAGGCAATTTTCTGTAACCAATTGGTTGTATACACGGTTGTCTAAGCACACCACCAAGCGAATGAAGCCCGTATTTCGGTTGGTCCCTGTCATTAGTTTTCCAGCAGCAGACTTCCTAAGTCAGTAAAAGTAGGCCTTCAGTTCTTTTACATAGCAGTGACAGGAGCCACATTTTGAGGGCACATCGGCCTTTCTATTCTTCTTGCCTTGGATGTCTTGAATTTAAAATGTCAAGTGCGTTGTTGACATGTCTGAAAAACTCTTCTGTTGGCAAGGAATTTGAAAATTTTGGAATTTTTTGAGCTCTGCATTCACTAAGAGCATCTGCTACCGATTGATTAAACGTTTGAGCCAACAATGAGACTTTCATTGGCTAATTTTCCCAGGTAATATGTGCTGTCTAAGTTTCTTTGCCAAATGTAGGCAATCTGTGTACTGGATTTTATGCCGCTCATCAATCTGTCTCAACAATATGAACTGTTTGTTCGTATCACAATAGCCTTTTTGTCAAACAGGGTGTGCCGCAGTAGCTTCAACATGTGACAGAGATCCAACATGGCAAAGAAAAGCTTTTTTTGTCACTGGATGTGAAAAAAAAGCATCCAGCTCAGTCAGGTCCATCTTACAGCGAAGGCTGTGCAGCAATGACAAATTCGCTGCAGCGCCATCGCAGGTCAAACCCACAATGTGTGCACCTTTTTCGTGAGTGAAGCCAGCAGCTTGAAGCACCAAGTTAGAAACCGGTGTATTCCCTGATAAAATGAAAGTTGCATGCGTAACCTTAATATTCAAAGGAGGAGGAAAAATGATCTGAACAATTACAGACCTATTTCTGTTTTGCCGCTCTTTTCTAAAATCCCCGAACGCAAAACATACACGAGGTTAAACAAATTTTGAAATGCTCAAAATATAATACATGCAAACAACAATATGGATTTCAGGATGGAAAATCAACGGAGACAGCACTGCTGTTCATAAAGGACCGTATTTTGGCAAACTTTGAACAGAAACTGCATGTACACACTAGGCATTTTTCTTGACTTTCGAAAAGCCTTCGATTCTATTAAACATGAAATTCTGATGAAAAAATTGGGAAAATATGGTATCAGAGGAAAGCACATGAGCTGGTAGACAGTTATCTGACAGGAAGAATACAATACACTAGTATGAATAAATTTCTCTCAGATATAGGAATAATTAGGTACGGTGTGCCACAAGGATCGATTCTTGGGCCCTTGTTATTTATTTTATATATCAATGATCTCGTTAACATTCCCCGGACACCTGATATTATCCTTTACGCTGATGACACTAATGTCTTCTTTTCTGGTCCAAATTTAGCCTCACTTGAACATGTCAATCAGTGGCTGAGTCAGCTACAGATCTGGTTAAATAGCAACGAACTTGACTTAAATATAAAGAAAAAACAATATATTATTTTCCGCCCCAAAAACAAGCCCTTGAATCATCATGTCCAACTACAGATCTATAATACCAATCTATTGCCAACAAATTCTTGCCGCTTCCTGGGCGTGTGTTTCAAGTATGACTTAACATGGACGGATCACGTGGATCAGGTTCGTCTGAAAGCATTTAGATCTATTGGTTTGTTGCAACGAGTAAAATATCTTTTACCTCTGCGTTTGAGAAAGCAGATCTGTTTTTCCGTAGTTCACTCCTATTTTATGTACTGTCAGCTAGTTTGGGGCACATGTAACAAGTCTGATTCAGACCGCCTTTTCTCGCTTCAATTTAGGGAGTTGAAGGCGCTATTCCGTTCCGCACCTATTGCCAAAGAATCCCTGTACGACGCAGTTGAGGTACTGCCGTCCTATCAACTTTACGATTTCTCATTGGCTGTACTTATTTTTCATAACATTAAGCATGATTTTACATCCTTCTCCACTAAGTACTTAAACAGGAACCTTACCCATAACTTGCGCACTGTATCTATGGTTTGGTCGAAGTCACGCACAAATTATGGTACTCAGATAATAGACAACCAAATAGTTAAACTCTGTAACACATATCCTTCAATGATAAACAGCATACAGGATTGCAAAACCCTTTCTCAATTTAAGAAAAGAATGAAATTGATGCTTTCTTCTCCTGCCTGTTTTGTTTAGAATTGTACCTTTCTTTTGCCTTGAGCAAGTGCAATTTGAATGATTTTCTACAACATTCATTCTGTGAATTAGAATGATGTAATCAATGTAGAATGATAAATCATAGGATAATTTGCCATATGTAAAACAGTATGCATTGTTGAATTTTCACTGATTTCCTTGATTTCTCAATGTAGTGCAGTATTCTGTCATGCCGATCTGCTGTCACGATGTGTGATCCCGAGGTGAAGGCCCTGTCAGGAGGCATTGTTGCCTCCTTTTGCCACGCCTCGTGGACATACTGTACTATCTATGTATGTCCAAATATACTCAATTGAATTGCGCCTCTGCTACCACCAAGGCCATGCACTAGAAAGTAGCCAAGCGGCAGCTTCCATCTGCCGTTGATTGCAACAAGCATTAAAACAAATGTATCTTTGGCAACTGGAAAGCTGTCATCATTGCCATCGATGCTCATGTCAACATATCCATGGAACCTTTTTCCATCGCACACCACTTCTCTGAATGGCCATCTCATCCACAACCACATTGCATAATGTGTAGAGCCGTGCTTTACCTTCATAGCCCATGCAGTCATTGCCTCTTTTGAAAAGCCAGCAGCCCTATCAATGGATTGATATCATTTACACAGTGTCTTTGGATGCGGAAGGCATGTGTTGAAAACAGCTCGTACATATCTGTATGCTCTAGGAGAATAAAAATGCAAAGTCAGTGCAAATGGCCTGAACTCTGGCGAGTAAGCGCGTGACATTGCTGGCACCAGACTTAAGTGGCAATTGACGCATGAGCAAGTCTTTTTTTTTTTTTGCCCCACCAAGACTGCAATATGGCGACATCCTCATTTCCTAGAATGCGATTGTCAGATAAATATTCTATGACATCTTCGAGATGAGGAAGCTATTGAAAAAGCCGTTGATGGGATTGCCGTAGAGCCTTCATCTTCTTGGTCGCAGTTTGTAATTGTGTAACGCCATACTTCATGTTTTAGAAAGGCCTTTTCAAGCGTGTCTTCTGCTGGCTGTGGCTGCAAAATATCGCGCGCTGTAACAGGTGCATCAGCAACCGACATGACACAAATCACGTACGCGGAACAAAGTACTTAATGGTTGTGGCATACACTCTTGTGCAAGCTAGGAAGAATATAATGCTGAATTTTAGATCATTACCTTGCTCACGACGAATAAAATGCGCGGGAAAACGATCGTGCGGGTGCGAAGGCAAGGGCATGCACGCGGAGCAGGGGAGGACGGGTCAGGGTCGCAGCGTCCCTACCGCCAACGGGTGGCGAAACGTGCTGAAAAACTCTCGAGTCTCCCTTTGTTTCCCCGACGGGTGAGCAGGCCGTAAGAAGCGAGCGCGCGCGCCAGTCGAGCCCGGCCGTGGCACGGTCTGAAAGCTTCAACGGGGACTTTCTAGGCCATCGTCGACTTGCTTTCGCAAGCAAAAAGTAAAGAAAAAAACAACAAGCGCTTTAGGAGAGGAGACGGCGGAGGAAAGAGTAGATGGCGGTACTTTAGGGATTTTAGCCGATAAGCGGCGGCAGCGCCGCTTCCACCACTGGCGGGTGCCGGATATCCTACTGCAAATAATTCACAAACAAAACAATGCCTCCATGACATCACTGATGAGGTCAGAAGGTAGAGGGAGAGGGCGCGGAGCCGGGAGGAGGAGTGATGCTGCTGAAGCCCTCCTTTCCCATTTCGCATGCAAGCGGACTGTGTTCGTGCTCTCTTGCAGGTCCGCTGGCTATGCGGCGAGATTGGCCAAATTACGGAGCAGAACCCGCTGAAGTTTGTCGTGTATTAGAAAGCGCGTTCTGCCTGCCAGGTTTACCTTGCAAACTGCTATTCATTTTCTAAACCACTGGAACATTGTTCCTACGCACCAGTGCCAAGCAATTATAATGAAGAATATTTATATAGCGAACCGTTGTTAATGACCAATATTACATTTCGTCATTTCGTGAAAGTAGTCGCTTTGAAAGTCCTAACTTGCGGTTACGTTTAGGGCTACACTTCAACTACTCCACGGATAAATTGTAGGGTAGCATAAAGGAAACAACTCCGTGGTACCATCAATCGTTAATTTCGTTCGTGTGTTGTGAAGTGGATCAACTAAAACTAGCCGATTTCTCGGCCAGCCAAAACTAATTACAAGTAGAAGCTGAACGCCGTTTTTTTTATTCACACATTCGGTACTAGAAAAAGACTGACCTCCAGGCAGCGCGAAAGTGACAATCTACAGAAGCAATTTTCATTCACGAGGGAAATTTATACATAATGAGTGAAAATAGATTCCAGAAATTCCAAACCAATGCGAAAATTATTACCCAATACGGCTGTGTCTTTCTTTGCTATTTTCAACCTTGGCTGTGCATGTCGATAAAGAGTGAACAAAATGTATAGCCCGAAAAGACGCACTCCAAGCCCTTCATTACAAGTATTTCACCGACAGCAGATCTGCTGCCGTCATGTCATGACGAATGGGTCGAGCGACACTGCTCCTATGTCAGTCTATACTCAGGCTTGTACAGAACTGGTATACTCTTGCAAAATATATACCTGCTCAGAAAACGAAGTGAAATACTTGTGCTTACCCGTGGTCATTAGGAAATCTGAAAAAGTTCGCAGAACTGGAATTGCGGGTATTCGCACACCACAAAGCCGCGTAACACATCTGATGCCCCGGTTTAGCCATCTTCGTCTAATGCTTGGTCGACCTGATTTCCTGCGTCGTCCATTCGTTGCACGCCTGATCAAGCTTCTCTGTCTTATCTTTCCCAACTTCACACTTGGGACGACAACCGAAGCAGACGACCAAGCGCGATCTGGCTTGTGATATCACAAAGCGAGTGGCAAGGGTAAGCGGAGGCAAGCTCGACGGATGCACGAAGCCGACCACTTCCCGCGTTTCGCCCGATTTAAAAGTCCGAAAATAAGAAATAAGAAAAATAACTTAGGAGGTCCGGCAACCGCTACGAGCACTCATGTTCCTTGAAACCGAAACTAGCTTTACTTTCCGGGGCCTGGCACAACGATCGTGGCGAATACAGGTGGCGATCGTCGAAAATCCGTCCTGCCGGTGAAGCACGTCAGTTTTGATACATGAGTGATCGAAGCTTCCAGAGTAATCAATGGTGCCGGCGTGTCTTCTAGAATGTAATACACAATTCACCTCGCATATACAATGCCTGCATACGGCAGGCATTGCCAAATCCTGACTGGGAGCTTACCACTGTCGTTGAAAAGAAAAGTGTACAATCATTGCATTCTACCGGTGCTAACATACGGGGCAGAAACTTGGAGGTTAACAAAGAAGCTCGAGAACAAGTTAAGGACCGCACAAAGAGCAATGGAACGAAAAATCTTAGGAGTAACGTTAAGAGACAGGAAGAGAGCGGTGTGGATCAGAGAACAAACGGGGGTAGACGATATTCTAGTTGACATTAAGCGGAAGAAATGGAGCTGGGCAGGCCATGTAATGCGTAGGATGGATAACCGGTGGACCATTAGGGTTACAGAATGGATACCAAGAGAAGGGAAGCGCAGTCGAGGACGGCAGAAAGTCAGGTGGGATGATGAGGTTAGGAAATTCGCAGGCGCAAGTTGGAATACGCTAGCGCAAGACAGGGGTAATTGGAGATCGCAGGGAGAGGCCTTCGTCCTGCAGCGGACATAAATATAGGCTGATGATGATGATGATGATGATGATACAATCAGATCGACCTGATGCTACAAACACGAGCGCAAGAGCTAAAGCACATGCAGTGAAAAGAAAAAAAGCAAACAAATTCCTAGAGTTAGCGTTGGTAGAGGGGCTTAAGACGCGCAGCATGAACTAGTACATGCCAGTAGCGTCGGCGTATTGGAGTCTAAACCCAAACACTGTCACCGGGCTGGTACACGACGTCGCATCGTCGAAAATTGTAGTGTGGGCTGTTTGTCCTCTGCTGGTTCTCGATGCTCAGTCGGCCGACCTGTCAGGCTTCTTCGGCGTGCTGGAGATAGGCGGTGACGTCGAGATTCTCTTCGTCAGTGACGCGCGGCAGCATGGCGTCAAGGGTAGTCAAGGGTTTCCTGCCAAGAACCAGCTTGTACGTGGTGATATGTGTTGTGTCTTGCACCACCATGTTGTAAGCTAAGGCTACGTATGGCATGATGGCATCCCACGTCTTGTGCTCAACGTCGACATTCATTGCAAGCATGTCTGCGAGGGTCGTTTTCAGCCACTCCATTTGTCTGCGTATGGTAAACAGTTGTACTCACGAGGCTTGTCTGGCTGTATTGCAAAATTGCTTGTGTGTGTTCTGCAGTGAAAGGCGTTCCTCTATCGGCGAAGAGGACTTCTGTGGCATGATGTCACCATAACATGCTCTCGAGGAAGATGTCAGCAACTTTGCCCACATTACCTTTAGGCAGAGCATTTGTTTCGGCGTACTGGTTAAGGTAGTCGGTAGCCATGGTGATACACTTATTTCCACATGTTGACGTCGTAAAGGGTCCCAACAAATCCATACCGATCTGATGTAATGGTCGGCAAGGAGGCTCAATCGGCTGTAGTAATCCCGCTGGCCTTACCGGCGGTGTCTTGCGTCGCTGACGGTCTCGGCATGCCTTGACGTAGCGGGTGACGTCGGTGGTCAGGTTCGGCTAGTAATATTTTTCCTGTATCCTCAATAGCGACCTGGAGAATCTCAGGTGCCCAGCGGTTTGATCGTCATGTAGGGCGTGAAGTACCTCTGGACGCAGTGCCGAGGGAACAAGAAGGTAATGGGCGCGTACAGATGAGAAGCTATTTGCGCGCACGTCATTTTGCAGAAAGAAATCGAAGACAATCCTCGCCTTGATGCCCTATGTTCAACGTCGGTGTTGCGTTCTAAATACTCGACGAGGCTTTTACTTCCGGGTCTTCTCGTTGCTGCAAAGCGAAGTCTTCCGCGCTTATTGTTCCTAGGAAGGCGTCAGCCTCGTCGTCTTGCGGTGGCGGGTGAGTGGGGGCGCATGACAGGCAGTCGGCATCAGAGTGCTTCCGTCCGGATTTGCAAACGACGGTTATGTCGAATGCTTGAAATCTGAGAGGTCCTGAAGGGTACTTTAAATGACGTCCTCAAGAGTCCTTTAAGTTAGACAGCCAACGCAAGGCATGGTGGTCCCTTACGACTTTAAAGCGCCTGGCATAAAGGTAAGGGCAGATTTTCCAAATAATGCTAAGACATTGTTTTTCCATCGTAGAACAAATGCCTTCCGCTTTCAACTGCGACCGAATAGCGTAGGTAGTGACCCTGTCAATTCCGTCTTTCTTTTGACTAGGACGGCGTCGAGGCCTACGTTACTTGCGTCGGTGTGGATTTCGGTGTCGGCGTCTTCGTCGAAGTTGGCGATCACTTATGGGGACTGCAAGCTGTGTTTAAGGTCTCGGAATGCTTCGGCTTGTGGCTTTTTCCACTTAAAATCGACGTCTTATTTCTGGAGAGATTAACGGCTCGGCGATGCGGGAAGAGTTATTGACGAAGCGCCTGTAATAGGCACATATGCCAAAGAATTTGCGCCCTACCTTCTTGTCGGTGGCCTCTAGGAAGTTAGCGATGATGGATGTCTTCGGCGGATCACGGCGGGCTCCAGATTTTCTGATGACGTGACCTAAGAACAGAAGCTCGTCGTAAGCGAAGGGGCACTTTTCCGCCTTCAGAGTTAGCTCTGGTGACTTGATGGCCTCTTGTACCGCCCCACGTGCCTAAGGTGGTCGTCGAAATTCCCAGCGAAGACGATGACGCAGGTTATCCTGAGAGGTCCAGTTCTGGAAGGCTGATATCCTTCCGAAAGTCTCGAGCTAGGTCTGCGGATCCACTGACAATGTTCATCGGAAGGTAGGGGGCTCCCTAGGTTGTTGAAGTATGATGGAGGGAAGCTGGGGCGTTCACGGTAGTTCTTCACTTCGCCATGATATTCTTCAAAACAGTAGAACACAGTAGCCAAACTGTGAATGACGAAACTAGCTCTTTATTGGGCGAACCTGTGTCCAGAAAAACAGGCTACCCACAAAGCACAACGACAGCGGCGAACGCAGTCGACGATCGTCCCAAATCTTATCGGCCGGTCAAGTGCGTCGGCTTTTACACATAAGTCATCGAAGTTTTCAGAGTATTGGATGGCGCCTGCGCGTCTTCTACAAAGTACTCCACAATTCGCGTCGCGTGCACAATCAGATTACACAAGAAGTATTGGTGACCACAAACAACGGAGAGAACCATCGATAACATTCCCGCGGGTTCCAATCATGCAGACGCGTCTTGTTCTGAGGGATAACAATAGGTTTTAGTGGGTGAAATGCAGTGCCCGAGAAGAGGACAAATAAGTACACGTGTGAGTATGTTTGTTCGAGTAAAATAGGGGTCAAAGAATTATGATCAGTGTGGCGAGTTGGTCACGTTACTTGAGGACTTAAATACATTGAGGTAGAATGCCGCTTTGTTACAGAGTAGTTGGGGAAAAAATCCTGCCATACTTTTTTCTTTTCCGTCATTCTCAAGTTACTATATCATTTGTTTCTACCCCAGAAATCAGAAAAAATAGCATTCGGTACAGAGGCCATCACCCATTCTTTACTGTTTACTCGGAGAGGAGGTAGAGCGGTAGAGGAGGTAGAGGAGGTAGAGCGCTAGTCAAGAATGTTTAACTAAGTAATAAAAAGAGCATCTACAAAGGCAGTTGCGAGTTGGAATTTTTTTGCGCACCCTTAAAACGCTACCACCGAGAGTTGTGCTTTTTTCTCCTTGTTCTCTTTGAATACATTGATACTCCTCTTGCGTTCTATAAATGAGCACAAGTACGCAGGCACAACAGGGCGCGGTGTCTTGGGTACGTACAAAAAGAAACTGTTGGTCTAGTTTTAAAATTTCGTCTTGTTGAAATTTGGGTGCTCTCTTCCTCGGCGCAGGTTCTCCAAGTACCCGGACATGGAGACCAGCTTCGTAAAGAACCTGCGTGACGCGATTAAGGCCAAGCATCGCACCGAAAACGAAGACATCGGCGCGATGCCCCCGCCGTGGTTGCTTGGGGACAACCTCTACCACGCGCTCATTACGCGAGACCGGTTTGACCATGCCCTCAAGCCGTCCATTTTGGTGCCGCCTATGTACCACCTGACCGCGCCTCAGCCGGTGCGGCTCGGCACCTTCGGCGTCGAAGTGGCCAAAGCAACGATCGAGTCCTACATGGAGCTTCGATTCGAAGGCCACAGGACAGATACCCTGGACGGCTTCCAGTACTGCTTCTTCGACAGAAAGAATAAGGAGGTTGGTATGGCTCTGGATTTCTGTTGGTACAGCGCACATTCCAACTGTACGCTACCCCCCAAATATACATGTAGATGTAATGTCACCGTATCCTTGGTGGTGGTTGCGTTTCTTTTGCTGCAAAACATGCTACCAATTAGGTAAAGGCATTTTAACCCTAACACACGAAGCAGAAAGCACAGGGCAAGTCTGGGTTACCAGTACCTGCGAGCAATTATGCATAGTTATAAAATGCGCACCCTTGTGAGCGCTGATGAGAGAACGCAAGGGCGGGGCAAGTAGGGGTGTCACCCACTGATATCTGCCATAAGGGGCTCGATGAGAATCGAGTGACGTTGACTGCAGCCAGCCACGACCGGAGCACGCGAAGTGCCGCTATTTCTCTATTAGCACTATTTCTTTTTTTTCTCCCCTGTAATACCTGCCTGTTCTGTTGCAAATTACCGAAGCAGGGCGCAAAAGCGTCGCGAACATATCTGGCGCGCGCTAGAAACACCGGTGGTTGACAAAACGCTATATGTCAGAAAACACCATCGGATATACGGGTCCATGTTATCGCAAAACCTCTTACCAGACATGTAAAGTCAACAGCTCTCCTAAAACGCAGAAAACCGTGACGAAAAAATTCTGCATGTCCAACGTGCCTTGTTGGCATCTGCGTATATACAGCGAAGCTTACGTTCACACACACCTTCTCATCTGGCTCGAGGATGCCAAGAAAGAGCAGCTGCGCACTCCAGTGCGCCATTGACCTGCATGCGCAGGCGGGCTTCCTACCTACCTTTCACTATTGCGGGCGAAGTAGTGTGAGCCTTCGCGCCTAGATGGCGCCGTCGTCCTGCAGCCATCGCCCAAGCGATAAAGGTATAGTCTAGCTCAGAATAGACCTTTATGGATAGGATTTCTACATAGTAAGGGAGCCTACAACGTAGACAGAGAACTGTAATGCGATATTCTAATGCACGAAGGCATACATGACGCTTTCTAGGAGCTGCTGAGGGAGATAGAGGCAACCGAGTGCGAATCGGAAAAACGTATGAGAATGCAGAAAAT
>NC_051164.1:71273929-71423772 GCF_013339745.2 Dermacentor silvarum | reverse complement strand
CCTATGCATGACGAACCAACCTCTGGTCATTTCGGAGCAGCTAGTACACTTTGCCATCTTCAAGAAATATTTTACTGGCCTAATATGCGTCAGACGACGTGGCAGTACATGTCTAGCTGCAACGAATGTCAACGTCGCAAGCGTCCCACAAGTACTCGTGCTGGTAGACTACACCCTGTGCCAGCCCCAAAGGTTCCATTCGAGCAAGTCGGCCTCGAACTTCCCCGCCCGTTAACACGGTCCTCAACGGAAATCGTTGGATCGTTGTGTGCACTGAACACGTCACACGCTACTGTGAGATGGCTGCAATACCATCGTTTACTACAGCCGATGTGTGCCTTTCCTTGCTGCGTTTTATCATTCTCCCACACGGGCCGCCTAAAGTTTTTATTAGTGATCGTGAATGAGAGCTTACTGCAGATGTGGTCGAAAAGATGCTTCGCCTATATTCAAGTTTCCGACACTCTACCCCCTGCCATCCTCAAACAAACGGCCTTACGGAACGGACCAACAGAACTCTCACGAACATGCTATTCATGTACGTCTCCACAAATCACGGGAACTGGGACAGCATTCTACCTTTCGTTACTTATGCATTTAACACCGCCCAGCACGAAACTACCGGCTGCAACCCCTTCTTTCACCTTTACGCTCGGTCGCCACGTTATACCATTGGTATGATCCTCCCAATGCGAACCACGATTATGCTTCATATCTGAAACCATCTGTCGTGTAGAGGAAGCCCGACGCGTTGGTTATGTGCGCACTCTTGCTGCACAAGATCGCTCGAATGCACGTGACGACCGCCGACGCCGACACGCCACATTTGATCCAGGTGACTTAGTGTGGCTGTGGACGCCCACCAGAAAACGTGGGTTGTGCGAAAAACTACTGGTGCACTATGTTGGACCTTATATTCTTCTAGAACCCATAAGCGAAAAACCTTGCCGTAGACCGCACCTTCATTGAAATGGTCGACGCTCTTCAAAGACTGAAGTCACTGATGTAACCCGATTGACGCCCTTTACCTCTCGAGAGAGTGTTTGGCGTGCCTTATAGGCTTCGTCTGCGCAGGGGAGGGGGGTGGGGTGTTACAGGCGTGACGATCTTGTATGATTTGGGTATGTGCAACAAGCTTTAGTGGGACGGGTTCATAGAGGCCGGAGAAGAAGGTCGTTCGCCTGGCAATAGCGGAACCTCTGGTAGCGCTCACGACCCTTTGCATCATGTCCCAATAAATCCTCTCTGCGCTGAGAGTAACCAGTAATCATATCTTCTTCTTCTTTCTGGGGTTTTACGTGCCAAAACCAGTTCTGATAATGAGGCACGCCGTAGTCAAGGGCACCGGATGAATTTTGACCACCTGGGGTTCTTTAACGTGCACTACAACGCAAGCACACAGACGTTTTTGCATTTCGCCGCCATCGAAATGCGGCCGCTGCGGCCGGGATTCGATCCCGCTACCTCGTGCTCAGCAGCGCAAAGGCTTAGCTGACTCAGCCACCCCAGCGGGTAACCAGTAACCATATATATATACAGGGTGTTTCAGCGAACACTTTCAAAAATTCTTGAAGGTTGCCTGTTGCAGATAGCCCAATTCTAGTTAATGAGCTGGTCTACTCGAAGAGGCGGACATTACTTGCACAAGAAAATGAAATGCATAATCAAAGAATTAACGAAAATTCACTAATTAAATTTCTAACTAATCACCTGATGGCCCATATTGCAATTTACAAATTGTAGCCGTCGAGTTCGGAAGGCGGATCCACTTGGAACGAATTCTCGGGATGACACCAGTTTCGAGATATTAATTCCCGAACTTTGCGGAGAAATGCATTGGCGTTCCAGTTAGGTTCTTCACAAAACGTCGTTTTGTGCATTCAAGCACAAAATTAACTGGAACGCCATTGATGACGTGGCAACTCCTGATGTAAATGCTATGCCTCTAGTAAGGCAACGGGAAGAAGGGAACACCAAGACGTCACTATGGTCAATGTCGCTGGATAGGAGGGTAACAACTTGGTTTCGTCCTGGGAGTAGTTCCGTATCTGCTGCAGCTTTGAGGTGAAACGGCTTATGGGTATCTGCTCCAAGCAAGTGTTAGGTGTCGGTAAGGTGTACCACACGACTGCCCACAACAAATAGCAGCAGATGCTGGCGCTTGCGGCAAAAAAAACGTGGTATGTGGCCGCGATAGCCGCAATAATAGCACGTAGGACGAGACGGAAGCCAAGGTGTGTAGTAGGGGGTGTTCGGTGTACCGGGTGACAGTAAGGTCACATGGGCCGATGAACGCTCTTGCGGCGATGGCGGGAAGTTAACCGTGGGCATAGTAGCACCCGACACGTAAATTGGTAGCAGTACACGTACACACCAGCGCCTGTGTGTACGTGTCTCCCTTCTTGTGGTCGTCTGTTTGCGCTGTTACCCAAAGTTTCAAGATGTACGAACTCGCCCAAAAAGAAGTATTGATGGTAACGGAGCAGTGACGTGGCCGAGAGGCTTGGCAGCAACTTGCATGTACGTCGGTAGGGCGGTACTCGGTAGTGCGTGACGTATAGGGGCTTGTACTGGCACAGCGCTGGTCAAGGACGCCAGTTCTTCCCTGATAACGTCACGCAATGACGCACCAAAAGGCTGGCTGGGACACGTCGAAGGTGAGGGTGCGCCCACCGATTGCAACTCTTCGCATACGAGCTTGCTTATCAGTGTACGTAGATCGTTGTCCACCGTAGAATGGACATCGTCAATGTCGGGCTGTAGGTGGATAGACTTGTAGCGCCCACCGACGCTGCAACGCGGGGCGCTTTGGTCGGCGCTCCCAACCGGTGCCTTGGCGCCGACTGTAAAAGAAGTAAACAATAAATAAACGCAGCGCGTGCTCGAAGCGCAAGCTCGGCACGCGCAGTGTTGTTCCAGGAGCTTGAGACGCTGGTCGTCGCAGCCTCCACTCGGCTCACCGCCTTCTTAGTAGGAACGACGGCACGGCTCGTTCGCCGCCGTCACGTTAATTCCTACAATGGTGACCCGGACGTCATCGGCCACGACGCACACCGGCCACGGCGCTCACCAAGACACGGCGCGCACCAGGCCACGGTACGAGCACGCCGGCCACCGTACGGGCACGCCAGCCACGGTACGAACACGCCGGCCATAGTACGAGCACGCCGGCCACGGTGTGAGCACGCCGGTCACGGTACCAGCACGCCGGCCACGCGGAGAGGTGACACGTCAGCTACTCTCACTCCTCGGATCATGGCCCTGCGCCTAGCGCTGACTGGCCTGACCCTGGCCCTGATGGTTCAAGCGACTTTTACAAGGACCAGTTTCGGCTCAGGGACGCCGGCAGCCTTGGCTCGCGGCCCCTTACGATGTGGACCATAAGCGGGCTCTGCTCGAGGGACCTTTCCACCGGGCGCCCGTGCAGCAGCTAAGCCTCACTAGTCCTACCAACGATCCGGCGCCGTGGCCGATATTGGCAAGCTGCAGTGCCGTAAGTCACCGCAGCCGTGGCCCAGTGGTTAGGGCGTCCGCCTCGGCTGCGGGATGTGGTTCGTTCGAAGCCCATCGTCGGACACCCACCGGAATACAAATCGGGCACAAGCGACCCCCGGCCAGACGCCCGGCTTTATTCAGGGGTGCTCGCTTGGGAGCAGCTCCACTAACCCCGCCGTCCCCCTCGGGGAATTAGTTTCGAACAACCCTGCAGCCTGAAAATGTGATTACATACAACCCGGCCTGCGCGGCTCAAACACGAGTGATGCATCGACGCGCTGCCACAAGTGTTTCAAGGCCGGAGCACGTAAGGTACGCAAACTTGTTGAGGGAGACAAGGGCCCCGCCGGAGTTGCTCAGGAGGCGCCAAGGCACCGGTTGGGAGCGCCGACCAAAGCGCCCCGCGTTGCAGCGTCGGTGGGCGCTACAGACTCAAGCTCATCGAGGCGCTGATAAGTGGTGACGACGTTATCGATGGTAGCCGGATTCTTGGTGGCGAGGGCATTGAAGGCGAGAGTTCCAATGCCTTTGAGAATGTGGCGCACCCTGTCCGACTCTGCCATCGAAGAATTTACACGTCGGCAGAGTGCAAGGACGTCCTCGATGTAGGAAGTGTGCGACTCACCCAGGTGTTGTTTGCGAGCATCGAGGCTTTTCTCGGCGAGAGTGGACCGAACGACCGGTGTGCCGTACACTTCGCGATGCTGGTGCTTGAAGCGAGTCCAGTCGTTCAAGTCGATCTCGTGGTCAAAGAACCAGGTCTTCGCCACACCAGACAGATAAAATGGGACATTGCGGAGTTTTTCAACATCATCCCACTGATTGCCGGAACTGACTCGCTCATAATCGTCCAGCCAGTCTTGCACATCCACCTCGCAAAGACCAGCAAAGAGATGGGGATCACGCTGGGGGCTGTTGAAGATAACGGAATGAGTTACTTGCGATTTCGGAATGGTGGCAATAGGGGCGCCAGGCTGCACATCCTACGGCATGTTGGCTGACGGTGGGCGCAAGCGGCGACCTGAACGAAGCTCCAGGAGGCAGACCGGACGGCCAGAGGACGTAGGACCGAAGAACACACTCCACCACTTGTGACGTCTCGGTTGGGACGATGTTTACTCGGTCCGGGAGCTCGTCAGCGAACCAGCGCGGCACACACGCGATGATGATGATTACATATACAGGTGAAGAAGAGGATAGGTAAAAGTGTGAGGATGAGGAGGATAATATACAGATGAGGAAGATGTGCGTAATAAATGCCCACAATATCGGAGGACGAAGTAGCCGGTAGAAGAGGGGAAGAGGAGCGCCGCATCGGTGATGGAGAACGACGGCGCGGGAAATGCCGGCAGCGTTGAATTCCTGCGGAGATGGGGAACGTCACGGATAATAATAGTAGTAAGAACGCCGCCGTTGTGGTATAGGGCCAGAAAACTCATCGCTCTCAAACCCGTCATAGCTACGCCTTTCATCTTGCTGACGGCGTCAGCAAAACCTTGAAATGTGGCCACGGATGCCGCAATAGTAGCATAGAGGTCGAGGTGGGCTCCATGCGTTGTAAGACGGAAGAGGTGGTGGTCTTGTAGTGATAGGATTCAGAGACTCGTGCGGGGCAGATGCCTGCTGTGATGGCTGCTGGTAGGGTGGCGCTATAGAGGCAACCTGGGCGTAAGTGGGCGTACGGATGGGTTGCGGGCTCGGGACTTGCGGACAGGTCACGGGAGCTATCATATGACCTATCATAGAGCTATCATATCATATGAGCTATCATTATGACCCCTGGTGGGGTCCATATGACCCCACCAGGGGGGGTCATATGGACCTTAGGAGGGGTAGACGATGCGTGGGCGTGCAGTTCCTCACGGATGATGGAGCGAATCAGGGCCCGTAGCTCGTTGTTGTACGCCTTGAAATCAGATGTGTCAGGGTGTAGGCGAAGCATATTAAGCTCATCGAGGCGCTGACACGTACTGATAATGTCTGCGACGGTAGTGGGGTTCAGCACTACAAGAGCATTGAATGCCAGAGTGCCAATACTCTTGAGCAGGTAGCGTACACGGTCACTTTCTGGCATCGAGGTGTTCACGCGGCGCCAGAGTGCGAGGACGTCCTCTATGTACGAAGTGTACGACTCGCCCGAGTGCTGAACACGCTCAGCAAGCTTCTTCTTGGTGATATCTGAGCGGACAGAAAAGTTCGTGGACATCTGGCGTAGGTGGTGTTTAAACCTGCTCCAGTTGACGAAATCGAGCTCATGGCTATAAAACCAACTTCTTGCGACGCCGTTGCGGTAGAAGGCGCCGCGCCTAAGTTTTGCAGAATCGTTCCAGTGGTTAAAGTCACTGACACGCTCATATAGCTCCAACCAGTCTTCAACGTCTTCACCAGGAAGTCCAGCAAACACCGGTGGATCCTTCTGAGGGTGGTGACCGTCCAAGCAGGGGTTCCCGCCGGAGCAGGCAAGGTGGATGTCGCGGTAGTGGCCTGCTGGTCGTGAGATGTGGTCGAGTGCAGTTGGTAGAGGCAGCGACCCGAGCGCAGCTCCAGGGATGTAGCGTAGGTGAAGCTAGAGAGAGACCGACAGCGAGAGGACGAAGGAACCGGATAGCACACTCCAGCACTTGTGAGACAAGGTTTAGGCAGTCAAACTCTCATTTATTTCCTCGAGCGAGAGCCCCACCACCTGGTCCCAAAACGGTGATGATGGGAATGCACACATGAGAATGTGAGGCGTATAAATAATGCTCACAATATATATATATTGTAATGAAGCAGCGGCCGCCCCTGTCTATGTGCCGACTGAAGAGGAAGACGAAGTATCGTGCCGTGATCGCGAGTGAGCCCCGTGCTACGACAAGCCCTTGCAGTGCCTACCTTTACATAGCGTTCTTACAGCGTTATCGACGACAATAAACCTCGTCGCATTTGGTGAAGGTTGCTGAGATTCTTCGCCTCGTCCTGGAGCTCCGCACTCGAACCCTGCCAACACCAACACTGTCGCCCGGCACTATGCCTGATCCAGCCACTTCGTTGCCTGCACCACCGGCTGTCACTGTCGTCTGCGCCGGCGTCCCTCTTCATCGCGACCCACCCATTTTCAGTGGGACCGCCGAACACGACGTGGAAGACTGGCTCTCATCGTACGAATGTGTAAGTGCCCATAACAAATGGGACGACCAGTCTAAGCTCTCCTACGTGTCTTTCTACCTCGCCGACGTAGCTAAACTGTGCTTCTTCAACCACGAATCAGACTTTTCAAGCTGGTCAGCATTTAAGACACTTTTTGCCGAAGTCTTTGATCGCCCCGCTGTGCGTAAGCTACGCGCTGAACAGCGTCTGTGCCAGCGCGCACAGCAGCCTGGAGAGACATTCACCAGCAACATCGAGGATGTTCTCGATTTGTGCAAGCGGGTAAATCCCACCATGTCAGAGGATGACAAGATCAAGTATATCCTCAAGGGCATAGAGGACGGCGCATTCCAGAAGCTGCTGGCAAAAAGCCCAACGAGCATATCCGTCCTTACTAACCTATGTCAGAGCTTTGAAGAGCTGCGCCGCCAACGTTCCATCGCCCGCCAGAACATTCACCAGGCCGATTCCGTCTCGAGCATTGCTATTTCTGCGGACCTTCTGCCCAACTCAACCCTATCGCAACATATAAAAGCTTTTATTCGTGAAAAGGTGGCCAGGCAGCTATCGCTGCTGCCTCATATATATATATATTGTCGGGGGGTTTAATTGCAAAAGAGTTAGGGCTACGCAACAGCCTTGGTTCAAGAGCGTCGGTCGCTGTCTCGCGCTGTCCGGGCTGCTGGACTTCGTCATCCTTTCTCAATGGCTGCTGACTCTCTTCCCCACTACATTGGCCCCGGCGGCGAAGAGGAGCCATCCTGGCGACTCAAGGTGATGCAAGCACCAGAGGGTCGTAGTAGGGCTTTAAGCGGCTCAGGTGGACTGCCTCACGACCACGGCAGCGTCTGTCGGTGGGAGGTGTCACAGGCTCGACGACGTAGTTCACCGGCGATGTGCATTCTACGATCCGGTAGGGACCGTGATATTTCGCTGCAAACTTGCGGGAGAGACCAGGGGTGGGGCATGGAATTGAGAGCCACACGAACGAACCAACAGGGAAGGTAGGCGTAGGTTTAGCCGGGTCAAGACGCTCTTTTTGAAGACCTTGTGTCACGGATGTAAATGAGCGTGCGAGTTGGCGGCACTCTTCGGCACATTGAGCAAGTTCTGAGGCAGGGCGGTATTCGGATGTATCTGGGCGGTATGGAAGTATAGTATCGAGTGTGGAAGATGGCTCATGTCCGTATAGTAAAAAGAAAGGGGAAAATCCAGCGTGGCTGAATTATAGGCATATGTCACAAAAGGAAGCACCAAGTCCCAATTAGAATGGTCGGAGGCTATGTACATGGAGAGCATATCACCGAGTGTTCGGTTAAAGCGCTCCGTCAAGCCATTAGTCTGTGGATGATAACTTGCAGTGGTGCGATGAATGATATTGCCGCGTCGGTATTCGTGCACAAGTGCACCCTGGCGCCGACAAAGACGACGACCGGGCTGCTCGAGATTCCGGAAGGCATCTAGAGAAGAAGAAGAGATTCTTGTTGTTGGCGCCTCCCTGGTTCCTTCTCCCGAGTACGGCGTGGTGCTTCTATAATAAAGCTCCGGAGCTTTGAGCATCGCGGCACTGGTGGAGTTGCTGGGTACCGTCGCCTCATGATCGGCACTCCTACGAGCAGCCCTGCATCTAGCCCCACAAGACACCCACGCGTCGAGACGCCTGTTCACCGCACGAGCCGCCGCCTGCAAGGTTTGAGCCCCGAATTTGGCGCCTTGCAAACATCGTCTTCATCAACGGCCGCCACCCCAGCTCCAGCAATGGCACTTCCAAGCAGCCCAACTCAGGTAACAGTTCAAAACCTTCGGATTCCTGAACCATTTCACGGTGACGCGCATGAAGATGCGTTGGACTGGCTGGAGAAATATGAACGGGTAGCGAGATCGAATCACTGGCGCCCCAACCAGAAGCTTTTCAACGTCTATTTGGCACTCGAAAAAAGTGCAAAGACGTGGTTTGAAAACCGCGAGGGAAGTCTGACAACGTGGGAGGACTTTTCGCGTCGGTTTCTGGACACATTCGGGGACACAAATCGACGTGAAAACGCGTTGCGCCTTCTCGATACGCGCATCCAAAAGCCAAATGAAGGTGTCGCCACGTTTGCCGAAGACATGGCGCGTTTGTTTCGCCGCGCAGATCCCAACATGCCGGAGGCTAAAAAGCTCAGCCATCTCATGCGTGGTGTCAAGGAGCAGCTGTTCGCTGGCCTTGTGCGCAATCCACCGACAACAGTGGGCGAGTTCATTAAGAGGCCACAGCAATCGAGCGGGCGCTGCAGCAGCGGTACCAACAGTACGATCGTCTGATTGCCGGGGCACCGACAGGAGCCGCAGCACTGGTTACGGACGATGAATCCTGCTTGCGCCAGTTGATACGCCAGATTGTGCGCGAGGAAACTGCGAAGGAGAACGCTAGGCTCGCACCGCCGCAGGAGTTCCCGGTTGCCTCCGTCGCTGAAGTGGTACGACAGGAACTCCGACAGGTGCTTGCCCCTTCCGAGCCTCGTACCGAGCTGTCATACCAGCCGAATCCATACAGCTACGCAGACGCGGTCCGCCGTCCGTCGCCGTCTGAGCCGCCGTACCAGCCGAACACATACAGCCATACAGACGTTGTTTACCGTCCCTTGTCTTCCCTGCCGGCGCCACAATACCGTCAATGGCCTCCTGTCGCAGCCTGGGCCCAACGGGAACCTGTCAGACGGCCCCAGCTCCGTAGGACCGATATATGGCGCACTGAAGATCGGCGGCCATTGTGCTACAATTGTGGCGAACCAGGACACATCTATCGTTTCTGCCCTCATCGCCAAGCTGGCTACCAGGGCGGCCCATATGCCACTACGCGTCGCCTGGCTGACGAAAACCGTATCCCCTTCGACGACAGCCGCACTGGCCGGCAAGTGAGCTCTTCGAATCTCCGGTCGCGCTCACCGTCTCCAGCACGTTTCGCCTCGCCGAACAGCCGCACTTTTGCTGACGTCGTGAGAGGTCGTTCTCCCAGCCCACGGCTGGGAAACTGAAAGCAGCGACCTCAAGGGGGAAGGTTACAAGTCCTCAAATTGCCGAAAATCCCCCCTTGTTGCTGAGAAAGGAAGACGCCGATCAAAACGTAAATAATGCCGACAAAACTGTGACTGCCGACCTCGCTGTTACGATTGACGGGCACGAAGTGACGGCCTTAGAAGACACTGGCGCGGACTTTTCAATTATGAGCGAGCCGCTGGCAGACAAACTCAAGAAAGTAAGGACAAAATGGACGGGCCCTTATATTCGCAATGCTGGCGGCCAGATTATGACTCCTACAGGCAAATGTACTGCAAGGCTCACGATCGGGAACGCAGCTTTTGTCGCCACATTTGTGATTCTGCCGGAGTGCTGCAAATCACTCATTTTAGGCATGGAGTTCTTAAGGGAGTATGGTGCCGCTGTCAACATACGCGACGGCGTAGTAACGTTTTCTCCTGCTAACGACACGGCCAATGGAACAGAGCGACAGCGCCGCACCTTACGTATTATCGACGAGGACGTCTGCATACCGCCACTGTCTTGCAGCCTTGTTTCCGTCAGTTGTGGCACACAGCTCACCGAAGAAGCGGTCGCGGAACATGCAACCGCCCTTCTCTTCCGCCAAGGAGTCGCCATCGCCCGTGGCATCGTCTCCTTAGTCGACGGGCGTACAGATGTTCTATTGACAAATTTCACAAACGAACGTCGGTATATCAGTAAAGGCACCGCTGTCGCGTATCTCGATGATATCGACCACACTGAAGACTGTTTTGCTATACAAGGAGAAGCCAAGGCTCCTACAACGCCATGCACACCCGCCGTCGATATTGGACCGAGCTTAACACCTGCAGATCGACACCGGCTTATGGAACTGCTTGAACAGTTTAAGGACTGCTTGTCGTCTACGTCGCGAGTTGGTCAAACGCCGCTGACAAAGCATCGCATCATCACGGAGGAGACAGCAAGACCCATCCTACAGAACCCGTATTGTGTAGCTCAGAAAGAACGCGAGGCGATACAGCAGCAGGTTGAAAAGATGCTACAGGATGATGTCATCCAGCCGTCGAACAGCCCATGGGCATCACCTGTGGTGCTTGTCAAAAAGAAAGATTGTAGCTTGCGGTTCTGCATTGATTATCGCAAGCTGAATCATGTTACAAAGAAAGATGTGTATCCGCTGCCGCGGATTGACGACTCTTTAGACAGGCTACGGCATGCACGCTACTTCTCCTCTATGGACCTTAAAAGTGGATATTGGCAAATAGAGGTAGATGAGCGTGATCGAGAGAAGACGGCATTCGTGACGCCTGATGGGCTTTATGAATTCAAGGTTCTGCCTTTCGGCTTATGCTCGGCCCCAGCCACGTTTCAAAGGCTCATGGATACTGTCTTATCCGGTCTGAAGTGGAAGACATGCCTGGTGTACCTCGACGATGTGATTGTTTTTTCCGCCACTTTCGAAGAACATCTAAAGCGGCTGCTGTCAGTTCTTCAAGCCATACGGTCCGCGGGACTCACATTGAAACCTGAAAAATGTCACTTCGGGTTTGAACAGCTTCAGTTTCTGGGTCATGTAGTTAGTCAAGAAGGAGTTAAGCCTGACCCCGATAAAACTGCAGCAGTCGCAAAGTTCTCTCGGCCTACGGATAAGAAGGCGGTCAGACGCTTCATGGGTCTCTGCGCTTATTACCGACGATTTATTGCCAATTTTGCACATCTCGCCTCTCCACTCACCCGCCTCACAAGAGACGACGTTGCGTTTGTATGGGGAGAGGAGCAATAAGCGGCGTTCAACGAGTTACGGCAGCGTCTACAAACTCCGCCAGTACTCGCTCACTTTGACGAGGATGCGTCAACGGCGATCCACACCGATGCCAGCAAGGTGGGCCTTGGAGCTGTCCTTGTTCAGTGGCAAGACGGTGCCGAGAGAGTAGTTGCTTATGCAAGTCGAACATTGTCACGTGCCGAGTCCAATTACTCAACCACGGATAAGGAATGTCTGGCCGTCGTATGGGCAGTCACGAAGTTTCGCCCGTATTTATATGGCCGCGCCTTTCAAGTAGTAAGCGACCATCATTCGCTTTGCTGGCTGACCAATATGAAAGACGCGTACGGACGTTTGGCACGCTGGAGCTTACGGCTTCAAGAGTACGATATGACAGTGGTGTACAAATCGGGAAGACAGCACCTCGATGCCGACTGCCTCTCCAGATCACCTATTGAATCACCGAGCGCAGATGCGGATGAATGCGCAGGCTTTTTAGGGATTGTTGATGCGGCCGCCATCTCTCGACAACAGCAAGCCGACCGAGAGCTCAACACCTTGATCGAGTTCTTGGAAGGGCGAGCTACGAAGGTGTCAAGATTATTTTCCCGGAGTCTACCTTCATTCTGCTTGCGCGATGGCGTTCTCTATAGGAAGAACTTCTCTCCAACAGGGAAGAGCCATCTGCTAGTAGTTCCCGAAGTTCTCCGCCGCGAAATCTTGCAAGCCTGCCACGACGAAGCCACCTCGGGCCACCTTGGTTACACGCGAACACTAGCTCGAATCAAACAAAACTACTACTGGCCTAGGCTCGCAGAAGAGGTGAAGCACTGCGTGAGGACATGCTTTGAGTGTCAGCGACGCAAAGCACCACCGACTAAACCCGCTGGGCTATTGCACCCCGTTCCAGTACCGGAAACTCCGTTTGCTGAAATTGGCATAGACCTCCTGGGCCCCTTTCCACTATCTGACAGCGGCAACAGATGGGTCATAGTCGCGACGGACTATCTAACCCGATATGCGGAAACCAAGGCAATTCCGAGCGGCACGGCAGCTGAAGCAGCACGATTCTTTATCGAGAACATTGTCCTCAGACACGGTGCTCCAGCGATCTTCATAACCGACAATGGAGCCGCATTCACAGCTGAGCTTCTGCGAATTGTGCTCACGCTGAGTGGCACAGCCCATAGGAAGACGACGGCCTATCATCCACAAACAAATGGGCTTACCGAGCGCCTCAACAAGACCATCGCAGACATGCTTTGCATGTATGTCGATGTGGAGCACAAAAACTGGGACACAATCTTACCATACGTCACATTCGCATACAATACGGCACGCCAAGAAACAACGAAAATGACGCCGTTCGCTCTGGTCCATGGTCGAGAAGTCACTACAATGCTTGACGCTATGCTGCCTCATGACTGCAATGGTTCAGATGCAGATGCCGCAGATTTCACTGAACGCGCCGAGGAAGCACGACAGCTCGCCCGCGTCAGGATAACTAGTCAGCAAGAACGCGACGCACGACGCTACAATCTCCGCCACCAATTTGCCGCTTATACGCCTGGGGAAAGAGTTTGGATTTGGTCTCCCGTCCGACGCCGAGGGCTCTCGGAGAAACTTCTACGCCGGTAATTCGGACCATACAAGGTTCTACGCCGTATTAGCGGCGTGACCTACGAGGTGGTTGGTGATGGTTCATGCTGCTCGAAACGCCGTCAACAGGTGCCTGAGGTAGTGCACGTAGTGCGCATGAAGCCTTATCATTCAGAGTGAAGTGGACACCGCCAAGCTATCAACTACGAGTCTTTCCGCCACGATCTGATCAGCATCGGGACGATGCTCGCTCTGGAGGGAGGGTAATGCCGCGTCGGTATTCGTGCACAAGTGCACCCTGGCGCCGACAAAGACTACGACCGGGCTGCTCGAGATTCCGGAAGGCATCTAGAGAAGAAGAAGAGATTCTTGTTGCTGGCGCCTCCCTGGTTCCTTCTCCCGAGTACGGCGCGGTGCTTCTATAATAAAGCTCCGGAGCTTTGTCCATCGCGACAATATTGCACTCACTGAGAAGCTCTTGGACGACTTGAGAAAGAAACACACACCCTCGGTCGCTAAGCAGCTCGCGTGGCGCGCCATGGCGAAGAACGAAGCTGCGCAAGATGAATAAGGCAACATCACGAGCTGAAGCTGTTGGAAGAGCGGCGGTTTCGGCATATCGAGTGAGATGGTCGACGGCCACAATAATCCACCGATTGCCCGCAGGGGTGGAAGGCAGGGGCCCGTACAGGTCTATGCCGATTCTATCAAACGGGCGAGCGGGACACGGCAAAGGTTGTAATGGGCCAGGCATGTGACAAGTTGTTTTCCGGCGTTGACACTGAACGCAGGAACGAATGTACTTGCGGACGTATGTGTACATTCCACGCCAGTAGAATCGCTGGCGAAGTCTATCATACGCTTTCAAAACGCCAGCATGCGCGTTTTGTGGGTCTGCGTGAAGGTGCGTGCACAGATCGGAGCGCAAATGGCGAGGTATAACAAGAAGCCACTTTCGACCATCGGGCTGGTAGTTGCGGCGGTACAACATGTCGTCCCGGAGCGCATAATGAGGTACTTGGCGACGAAGGGCACGAGAGAGCTGTGGGGCTGGTGTCGTCGAAGGCAGAGAGAGAACGTCGATGAGCGCGGCGATCCAGGGATCCTCGCGCTGTTCTGAAGGCATGTCTGTGATAGTGATGTTAGCGCAGGAAGTTGCGGAAAGGGAAACAGGCGCGACATCGGAAGGCAGGGGCGAGCGGGAAAGTGCGTCGACGTCAGTGTGCTTGCGTCCTGAGCGGTAAATGACGCGAATATCGAATTCTTGTAAACGGAGCGCCCAGCGTCCAAGTCGACCCGACGGATCCTTCAGTGAAGCCAGCCAACAGAGCGAATGATGATCAGTGACGACATCAAACGAATGACCATACAAGTAAGGGCGAAATTTCTGCAACGCCCAAACAATTGCCAAACATTCCTTCTCGGTAACCGAGTAGTTGCACTCTGCCTTGGTAAGGGCACGACTCGCATAGGCAACTACGTACTCAGAGAAGCCCAGCTTACGTTGGGCAAGGACAGCGCCAAGGCCTATCCCACTAGCATCCGGTAGTACCTCGGTCGGAGCGGTAGGGTCGAAGTGACGTAGAATGGGCGGTGAAGTCAAGAGACGACGTAACGTTGCGAAAGCCTCATCACACGCCGACGACCAACCAGACAGACAGCTATCGCCGGTGAGCAGCTTCGTCAGTGGTGCTATTATAGAAGCGAAGTTCTTCACAAAGCGGCGAAAGTATGAGCATAGACCTAGGAAGCTGCGAAGCGCTTTCACGGTGGTAGGCTTCGGGCATTCAGCAACAGCACGAAGTTTCTGCGGATCGGGAAGGCCGCCGTCCTTAGAGACTACGTGGCCCAGGATGGTGAGTGTGCGAGCTCCGAATGGGCACTTCTTGATGTTAAGCTGAAGGCCTGCGCGCGTCAAACAGCTCAGTACCTCGTAAAGCCGATGGAGGTGACTGTCGAAATCAGGAGAGAAAACGACGACGTCATCCAGGTAGCAGAGGCATGTCTTCCATTTCAACCCACGCAAGACACTGTCCATCATCCTTTCGAATGTGGCTGGAGCATTACATAGGCCCAAGGGCATAACATTCAATTCGTACAGCCCATCGGGAGTTACGAAGGCAGTTTTCGGCCGATCGGATGGTGCCATAGGGACCTGCCAATAACCGGACCGTAAGTCTAGTGATGAAAAGAATTCGGCTCCTTGCAAACAGTCCAGGGCATCATCGATGCGTGGCAGGGGATACACATCTTTTCGCGTAACTTTGTTCAATCGGCGGTAATCGACGCAGAAGCGGATTGAGCCGTCCTTTTTCTTGACAAGAACAACAGGCGACGACCAGGGACTGCAGGACGGCTGAATGATGCCGCGCTGAAGCATGTCGTCGACTTGTTCGGCGATAACATGACGCTCAGCAGGGGATACGCGGTAAGGGCGCTGGCGCAGAGGCGTGTGTGAGCCGGTGTCAATCGGATGGAGAACTGTATGCGTGCGGCCTAATGACGTCTTCTGGAAATCAAACGAGCTTTGAAACTGGCGGAGGAGTGCAAGAAGTTTCTCGCGCTGCGCCTCTGCAACTTAGTCGTCGATGGCGGAGTCGAACATACCCAAAGGTGGTGGATCAGGCGTACTAGCAGAAGGTGTCAGGGCACTAAGGTGCAAGGTGTCCACGTCGTCAAGGCAGAAGATGGAGGATACGTCGAATGCCTGAATTGTGCCGGTACACTCCCCACGGAGTAAGGTTGAGGGAACCGGCAACGGATTCGTAACAAATAAAGATGTGGCGCCATTGGTCATGTCGAGAACGGCAAAAGGCAAGGTGAGATTTCTACGGTGTTGAATGGTCTCGGAAGGTGTCAAGAGAACTGTAGACTCACGAACAGCGGCACAGGACACAGGGACAAGCGCTGTACTACTTGGTGGTGTGTTGGTATCCTCAGCGACAAACAACTGTTCCATTGTAGGTGCAGACGACGCGGAACACAATGCAGAGAACGCCACCTCGGCACGAGCACAGTCCATAACAGCATGATGGCGAGAAAGAAAATCCCAACCGAGGATGGCATCATGCGAACAGGCTGGTAGCACAAGAAACTCAATGGGATAAACAATATCTTCAATTATGACGCGGGCTGTGCAGGCGGCTAACGGTTGAATATGGTGTGCGCTGGCGGTACGGAGGGATAAACCCGTTGACGTCGTCGTAACCTTCCTAAGCAAGCGGCAAAGTTTTATACCAATCACTGAAACGGCAGCACCAGTGTCCACAAGCGCAAGGGTACGAAAGCCATCCACAATAACGTCGATGAGGTTCGCTGGAGAAATTCGAGGACTTGAATTTTTCGACGACGACGCAGTTCGTGCCTCGGGAACTGCGACGTTTAGTTTTCCGCGTCAGAAGGGCAGGGTCGACGGCGCATAGGTGACAGAGAGCGACGTCGGGGGGATGGAGATCGGCGGGTAGCTGAGGGCATGCGCTCGGGTGAAGAGGATTGTTGGGGCTGCGATGTGCCGCCAAAGCGCCCAGGATCGTAAGCAGACGGTCGCATGACATCTATTGGAACAGGAGGGCGACGGCGACAGAAGCGTGCCACATGTCCAGCATAGCCGCAAGAATAACAGATAGGGCGATTGTCTGCAGTGCGCTATGGATTTGTGGGGACTGGTCGGCTGAACGGAACTGGTGGGGGCCGAACAGGTGCCGACGCGGCAGAATAGGTTGGTTGACGAGGCGGCCCGGCAGCGACGACTTGCGCATACGACAAGGGCGCAGGCTCAGGAGCTGGCGGACGAGTGAAAGGCAAAGCGTCAGTGACCTCTCCCTGTATAACTTGGCGTATCACTGGGGCCAGATGTGGAACCAGGGCTGGCTCGGGCGTGCTCGATAAAATGGAGAGCTGTCGGGCAACCTCCTCACGTATGAACTGCTTGATCTGAAGCAACAGTGCATTCTGGTCGCCCAAAGTCAACGCCGCGATCGAGTCGTTCTGTTCCAGAGGGCGGCGAGTTTGGGCGCGTTGCTTGCTCAATTCGTCGAAACTCTGGCACAAGCTGACAACATCGGCGACGTTTTGTGGGTCTTTTGCCAATAGCATTTGAAATGCGTCATCAGTTATTCCTTTGAGGATATGCTTGATCTTGTCTGACTCGTGCATCGACGGGGTTATCCGCTTACACAAGTAGACGACATCTTCAATATAGCTTGTGAAGTTCTCACCGGGTTGTTGAGCGCGTTCACGAAGTCGCTGTTCTGCGCGGAGTTTGCGTACCGCGGGGCGGCCCAAGATTTCCGGAAATCTTGTCTTGAACGACGCCCAGTTATTAATCTCCGCCTCGTGGTTCCGGAACCAGAGACTGGCGACGCCGGTCAAATAAAAGATTACATTGGTCAGCCTAATTGCATCGTCCCATTTAGTGACTGCGCTCACCCTCTGGTAACTTGTCAACCAGTCCTCGACGTCTTGATCGTCAGATCGACGTCGAGGACTGTTTGCGCAAAATGCGCAAAATGCGAGGATGCGCAAAATGCGCTCACAATATATATATATATATATATATATATATATATATATATATATATATATATATATATATATATATTGTGAGCGCATTTTGCGCATATCGTCGTCGTCATCTGTACAGACGACTCGTCATCTTGTGTGAGTGCTATTTGTGCATATCGTTGTCGTCATCTGTACATACGACTCATCATCATCTTTTGTCTCGTGCGGTGCTTCGTCTCTGTCTCGGGCGACTGCTCGGAAATAAAGGCGTCGCATCGGTCGACGTCTCACAAGTGGTGGAGCGTGCTTCGATTCCCACGTCCTCTTACTTTCCCGATTCCCCTGCAGCTCCGGTCCGGTCGTCGGTTGCTCTCGCCTACCACGGTGATGGCAGAAACCAACCCATCCACCAGTGCTGCTACCACCTCTGCTCAGCCAGCTGGGCCTACCTGGACGGTGAACACCAAACGCAATCCTCCCGTCTTTGCCGGCTTCCGCGGCGACGATGTGGAAGATTGGCTCGATCACTACAACAGAGCCAGCGACGTCAACCATTGGGACGACACACACAAATTGCGGTATGTGTCCTTTTACCTAACTGAAGTTGCGAAGACGTGGTTTTTTAACCACGAAAGTGACTTTTCGAACTGGCCATCATTCACCCAGCAATTTCGCCATATATTCGGCATGTCGTCTGGACGCTCCGAAATCGCGAAACAGAGGCTGGCAACGCGCGTACAAGAACAGGACGAGTCCAATACATCCTACATTGAGGACGTCCTCGCTCTCTGCCGCCGCGCACCGAGTGACATGGCGGAAGCTGACCGCGTTCGACACATACTGAAGGGCGTCAACACAGTCGCCTTTAATGCTCTCGTGATGCAGAGCTCAAACTGCGTTGGTGATATCACAGCATGCCAACGTCTAGACACGCTCCAGTCTATTCGCCTGCCACGCGCTTCTTGCGACCCTCGTCTCAACGGTTGCTGAGTTACGAGCTCTGATACGCACTCTCATCAGAGAGGAACTTCACGGACACCTTTCTGGAACTGCGACGCCTGCGACCGTTCGCCCCGCTCCTATTGGAGTGCGTGACATCATCAAGGACGAACTGGCGTCAGTGACAAACGCCCAAATGTAAAAGTCTACTGGACGATTTCGTCCGCCAAGTTACGCTGAAATTGCCTCCCGGCCTCCCTCGACAGTTCAGTCTCCACCTGCCGAAGCTTACCGCGACCCCCTAGCTTCGCTGGCAGCGATTACTCCTCCACAGCCGTACTACTCTCCATGGGGGTCGTCGCGCCCGGTTTGTTTCTACTGCGGTATTCGCGGCCACATTTCTCGCTACTGCCGTCTGCGTCAGCAGGATGAGAGGCGGGGCTATGCTACCTTTGAGCTAGACAGCGCACCTAGGTTTGACTCCTACGTTCCCGGGCGTCACCTAGGTGAAAGGCGAGGCTACGCCAACTTTGAGCGAGACAGGACACCAGGGCCCGATTCCTACGTTCCCGGACCATACACAACCTCCGCTGGTCGCTCTCCTTCACCTTCCCAGGACATGGCTCAAGCATCCAGCTCGCCCCGGCGTCGCTCTCCTTCACCTTACCGCCGTTCCTCATCGCCCTTGCGCGCTGCTTCCCATGTTGTGGACACCCGTTCGGAAAACTAGAGGCTCCAGTTTTTGTAGGAGAAACTGCATCGTGTCGGACAGTCCCAATTCCTCCTGCTCGCTCCGCCAATTTCCTCTCGGTTTGTGTGGAAGGTGTTTCTGTCGACGCCCTTGTAGATACTGGAGCCGCTATGTCTGTTATACATCGTGAACTGTGCTTTCGTCTGCGAAAAGTGCAAATGCCGTATGTTGGTCCGGTCCTATGTGGTGCCAATGACGTTCCCATCTTTCCCACCGGACAGTGCACAGCTCGCATTCTGATAGACGGTATTCGTCATCATGTGCAACTTGCGGTGCTTTCGACGTGCGCTCATCAGATTATATTAGGATGGGACTTCCTGTCCGCTGCTTCTGCACTAATTTCGTGCGACGACCCAAGGATTCACATCAGCGACACCGAGACTTATCCCGTTTTCGATTCCCCGTGTCCCAACCTTATTGCAGCAGCGGATTTTCTTATCCCACCAGACGAAGAACATATTCTTACCGTTGAGTCAACAGACATTGTCGTCGGAGACGCATTGGTTGTACCTTCTCAGCGTTGCATTTCTCGAAGACTCGCGATCGCTTCTTGCTTGGTCCGGTTCTCGAGTGGCTATGCCAGCCTCACAGCCTTTAATATCACTCCTGAGCCACTACTACTGCCGAAAGGGTCTACTGTCGCCAAGGTCGCCGACGCTGCGCCGGTATGTGTCGTCATTATTTCGCCTGCCACATCTTCCGCGCATTGTATGCCCGCAGAAGGCCACACTAGTGCTATTAAGGC
This sequence comes from Dermacentor silvarum, assembly GCF_013339745.2. Taxonomy (NCBI): domain Eukaryota; kingdom Metazoa; phylum Arthropoda; class Arachnida; order Ixodida; family Ixodidae; genus Dermacentor; species Dermacentor silvarum. The sequence continues at coordinate 71,403,843 of NC_051164.1, read as the reverse complement.
CACCTTGAGTGCACATCTCAATCCGGCCTAGACCAATGCACTCCTCACCATTTTAATGAAGCATGAAGCTTGTTTTGACGTTTCTTCGCGAGGCCTGGGTCAGACCACTGTAACTACTCATCGAATTGAAACAGACGGCCTTCGCATCATTCGCCGTCGCCCGTACCGTGTGTCACCTTCGGTGCTAAAAGCTAAAGAACAAGTGAACGACATGCTGCCACGCAACATTAAAAGGCCTTCAGCAAGCCCTTGGTCTTCTCCTGTTGTGCTTGTTAAAAAAAAGAATGGTTCTGTGCGCTTTTGCATCGATTATAGGGCGTTAAACAAAATTACCCGTAAGGATGTTTATCCAATGCCTCGTATTGACGATGATTTGGATACCTTACAAGGTGCCGAGTATTTCTCGAGCCTCGACTTGCGCTCCGAATATTGGCGATTCCCATGCATGAGCCAGATAAAAAAAAAAGGCTGCGTTTGCTACACCTGATGGCCTTTTCGAATTTAACGTGATGCCTTTTGACTGTGCAATGCACCAGCTACGTTTGAACGTATGATAGATACAGTAATCCGTGGCTTAAAATGGAAGACCTGCCTTTGTTACTTGGATGACACTGTCATCTTTTCGTCCAGTTTCTCCCAGTCCCTACAACGTATAGACCAAGTTTTCGCGTGTCTATCAAAGGCTGGTCTCCAACTCAATACTAAAAAGTGTCGCTTTGCAAGCCGAAGCATTAAAGCATTGGGCCACGTCGTCAGTAAGCATGGCATCCAGCCTGATCCCGATAAAATCGCTGCAGTACTGCAATTTTCGCCACCAACCGCACTTAAAGAACTCCGCAGCTTTCTAGGACTGGCGTCCTACTTCCGCCGCTTTGTCCGTGACTTCGCCACCATCGCCGCTCCTCTACACAAACTTCTGACTTCGAGCGCGTCCTTTGTGTGGTCGGACGACTGTGAAGCCGCCTTCCGGACCCTCAAACGAGTTCTCACGTCAGGGCCCGTGCTCCGTCATTTCGATGCAACGGCCCCTACTATTCTACACACTGATGCCAATGGGCATGTAATTGGTGCTGTCCTGCTGCAGCGGAATCAGAAGTCCGAAGAGCAAGTCGTGGCTTATGCAAGTCGTGCTCTTTCTCCTGCTGAGCGCAACTACACAATTACAGAACAGGAATGCCTCGCCATCGTGTGGTCAATACAAAAATTTCGACCCTATCTCTACGGCCGCCATTTCACAGTTGTGACCGACCATCATGCTCTCTGTTGGTTGTCGTCCCTGAAAAACTTGTCTGGACGCCTCGGTCGTTGGGTACTGCGCTTGCAGGAATATGACTTCACTGTCACGTATAGGTCCGGCAAACAACATCAAGATGCCGACGCTTTGTCGCACTGCCCGCTGTCCCCAAAAGCCCATGCTTCACCTTCGGTATGCACGTCACCATCTAGCCACACGTCTCAGCACACGCCCAGTAGCCCGGGTCAGTCAGTTGCCTCAGCTGACTTTCTTCCGTCTACTGACCTCGTCTCACTCCAACGTACTGACCCATACTGCCGTACGCTGATCGACCGACTGACTGACTTGGCACGACCCCCCAACAGTCGCTTAAGACGACAACTTTCGCGTTTTAAGCTTCAAGGTGGAGCGTTATTTCGATCAATCTACCATCCTTCCGGTAACCGATGGGTACCAGTCATACCTCGCTCACTTCGACTCCAAGAATTAGAAGCATTTCACGACAATGCGACGGCTGGCCACTTGGGCTTTCATAAGACCTACGACCGCATCAAAACGCGTTGTTTCTGGCCGGGCCTTTCCACCTCTGTCGCCAAATACGTTGGATCCTGCGCGTCATGCCAACATAGAAAACGCTCGACATCCCTTCCATCCGGTCCTCTGCACCCTCTACCATGCCCGTCCACCCCCTTCGAAATTGTGGGCATAGACTTGTACGGACCCGTCCCACTCACGCCCGCTGGTCACCGCTGGATATTTACCGCAGTGGATCATCTAACGCGGTACGCTGAGACAGCTGCTCTTCGCTCTGGTACTGCCTCTGAAGTCGCCGAGTTTTTCATGAACAGTATCGTTTTGCTCCACGGCGCACCTCGTGTCCTCCTGAGTGACCGTGGCAAGACGTTCCTATCGCATGTCCTTCGTGAAGTCCTCCAGGCCTCTGACACCACCCATAAGACCACATCATCGTACCATCCGCAAACAAATGGTCTTACAGAGCGTTTTCATCAAACTTTGTCCGACATGATGTCAATGTGCGTTCGACCCGATCCCACCAACTGGAACACCATCCTACCTTTCGTGACGTTTGCGTATAATACTGCCGTCCAACGTACAACCAATTACAGTCCCTTCTTCCTTGCGTACGATCGTGCGCCGTCTTTCGTCTTGGACACTACACTCCTTTCAGCACCTGCTGCTCCATCCGCGTGTCTTCCTGGAGAATTTGCTGCTCGCATCGCCCGCTGCCGTGAAATTGCACGCGCAAACACTGCTACCATTCAGGACAAAAGGAAAATTCGCTATCATGCGACGTGTCGCGTTGCTTCGTTCCGCCCAGGCGACGAAGTTCTTTTGTGGACACATGTTAGCGCACCGGGGCTCTGTAAAAAAATTTCTCCACAGATATCTCGGCCCCTACACCGTTTTGCAAAGAACTTCGGCCGTTAACTACCGCGTCAATCCTGTCAGCTCAGCTACTGACCGCCGCCGCCGCACTACGGAAATCGTTCACGTATCTCGCCTGAAACCCTACATGCGCCGTACCTACTCTTTCTAGCTTGCGGTCTTGCTGACCGCTTTCCTGAAGGGGGGGAAGTTAGTGTGAGCGCATTTTGCGCATATCGTCGTCGTCATCTGTGCATACGACTCATCATCATCTTTTGTCTCGTACGGTGCTTCGTCTCTGCCTCGGGCGACTGCTCGGAAATATAGGCATCGCATCGGTCGACGTCTCACAATAAGTATATAGTGAAACTAACGTGCCACGCTTACAGGCGTATTTCCAAAGAGAAGTAGCCAAATAATTCTTACCCATCAAACGCCTCTTTTGAACACAACAAGGGAACCAATGTTATCTCGTTTCACCATTCTTAATGAGGTATTTATCATTTCTTGATTGCAAAAAGAGCAAATCCGAATGCCGGGCCCCATTTTCTTGCTCAGAGGGATTGGGACCTGTATGTCCCACTGTCCGATTTGGTCACTCACTTTGATCAAGCGGAACCCATATGTCCCGCTGTCCACTTGAGGCAGTTCACCTATTCTGAAATGGTGCGAAGGAGCTTGCACATGGCTGAAAGTTGCACACAACCCGCCGTGGTTGGTCAGTGGCTATGGTGTTGGGCTGCTGAGCACGAGGTCGCGGGATCGAATCCCGGCCACGGCGGCCGCATTTCCATGGGGGTGAAATGCGAAAACACCCATGCACATAGCTTTAGGTGCACGTTTAAGAACCCCAGGTGGTCTAAATTTTGTGGAGTCCCCCACTACGGCGTGCCTCATAATCAGATCGTGGTTTTGGCACGTAAAACCCCATCATTTAACCTAATTTAAAGTTGCACACGTTGCATGTGTACTTGGTGGGGGCTTTTTTCTTGTTGGTTGAGCAGCAGCGGAAACGGCATCGCGTTCCTCTGAGGTTTACATGGTTATTGTTCCCGGAGAACCGGTTCTCTTCGGGAACACCGGTCATCGCGATGTCATTGCTATTTCCTTTCTTATTCATGAAGGTGGTAACAGTCGCCTGAGGCTTACAGAAATTCCTTTTCACGATAAGCTGTCTGCCGAGCTTCCGGAGCCAGTGGATGTATTGTACAAATGGATTTAGCAACAGTGCGTCAAGAATTAAGTAGAAAATTCTACCTCGCCCACGCTAAGATCTTTGCTCTGCAGGATATGCATTCCTTGTTCGGTTGAACTTCCAGAACCCACCCATCCAGAAGAAGAAGAACGTAAACTTTATTATCAAATCAATCAGATTTTAGTGCGGCGTATTTTTAGTGGGTCTGGGCACCCACCGCCGACGCGGTTCCGAGACCTTGTCCCGAAGCGGCTTCCTCGGCTCGCTGGACGGCCCAGAGTTGTACTGTCAAGTTCGAGCTGAGCAGTGCGGTCTTCCAACGCGAGCGGAGGCTGACGGTAGATGATACGGAGGTGTCGGCACTGCCCGAATTGTTTGTTCTGTCCTGACATTCCCATAACATGTGATTAAGTGTGGCAACCTCGCCACAGGATGTGCATCTGTTTGTAGTGTACATGTCTGGATACATGGCGTGCATGAGTCTGGGTGTTGTAATTTTTGACCACCGGAGAACATTCAACCAATTTCTTTTTGCCATTCGGTAGCGTGCTTTGAACATGGACTTGACAGTGTCGTTCGTTGTAGTTAGACATCCGGTGGACATTCTTTGTGTCCGTCCACGGGTGGGGAATGATGCTGCCCCACTTTGTTCGCCACAAGTGTGATCCCCTGCCCATCTTTTCGAATTTCACCTAAGGTTGAAGGTCTTTTCTGTTCGTACGGCAAGTTGCGAAGTCCATGTCTCGAAATTCTTGGAACAGGTTCGTGGAGGTAAAAAAGCTCTTGCGAAACAACTGAGACCCGGTAGACAGGATACCATCTGCTAGCATTAGAACAATACACTTCCCTAATGTGCGGTGAAGAGCCTTTGGGCGCTTTTCCCCTCGTAGAGTTGAAACGTGAGCAAGTAGCCCATTTCCGCACGAAATTGGCTACTTTCGTCCCATTACGTGGCACGAAAGGACGCTCTGACTATCCTGCAAAATAAAATATACACGAAACACACCCACGTACACGAAAATAAAGGAAACCTAGCAAATCACCATTTAATGGCTAAAAAATCTGCAAATGAAAAAAAGAACAGATGCAAGCTCAAAGAATGCACAAAAACATGTTCTTGCGCTGCCACGGAGCTCTGGAAAAATTTGCCGCACATCTGCTTGCTTCGCTGCAAATGACGTCGAAACACCTTCGTAACGTATCACCTTCTCCTCCCTCCCTCTCACACCTCACGCTCTTCCCCTCCCCTTTCATTCCTCCCATGATGGATGCAATGGAGGTTTTGCTGAATTCAATTCAACTTTCCCGCGTAGCCCTGCGCGACATCTGTTGGCCTTTTTATTACTATTGTCTTAAAACCGGCTACAGAGCCGCGGCTTCAGTCGGCTTGTTTTTAACGCGTAGCGTCTCTTCGACACAATTTCTGACGCGTACATCGTCCCGCCGTGCGGCGGCTGGGGCACTCGCTTCCGCTCTGAGTTCCCTGTCACGAGGTGTGTCGTGGCTGATGTCGTCTTTTCGACACCATTTCTAACGCGTTGATTTTTCATTTAATAACGTACAAACCAGTCCTCTGTGTATTCTTAATTAACTGAACGCTGGGGATTGCAGTTGTGTACAAATATTTTGCCTCACATAGGCCTGAGGTTTCCTTTGCGCTGGAAAATGCTGACGTGTATGACTCCGTACCACCAGTGGCAGTAGCTTGGTTGGTTAAAACTAAGCTATTGGTTACAACCAGCAATCGTAGTAGCTTGGTTGGTTAGGTTGGTTACAACCAAGCTACGACGATTCAACGGGTTGAATCGGTTTTCGCCGGGCGGTTGAACCGAGTGATAGACAGACAGACAGAGGAAGCTTTTCGCGTTTAGGTAGCTCAAGAAAGACTATCGTGTTTAAAAGCGATTTAAGAGGTTCAGTCTTGCAAGCGCACCTGGTATTTTTATAAACGGAAGCGTATCATTGCTCTTTTGTCGCAAGCAGCGGCTGGGTGGTTTAATCGCGCGCACACATCATCCCACGTCATGCTGGCAGCGGCTGAATGCCGTGCTCCGTGATATTTTATTAGAGCGTAGCTCTTGGCGCCCATTCTTGCATTGAGCGTCGGCGTGCCTCGGGGTCCCTCGGCGTAGCCGAGCGACCAAGCACAGCGAAAGATGAAAGAGCCAACGCGGAGCGCAGCGAGGATGAAAGACGGTGAGAACGAAGAGAGCTCGAGAAGGAAACCGGAGGAGGAGGCTATGGCGAAAGCGTGAGAAGAAAATCGTAGTGCTGCGCAATACGGGGTCTGCGGCTGCGACCACTACGAGATGGCGCAAGAGTAGCGTAGCGTCGTCTGTTCACCGATGGCATTCGGCGAGCGTGTCCACTGATAACATGTATGGAAACAGAGCGCTGCATGAGCGGATGTCTGCCTGCGGCAGCTGCTGTGAATCGCGCCCACGCGTCAGCCACGTGCGGCCTCCCGCGATCTCCAAATTAACGAGGCAGTCGCGGCACACGTCGCTGCATTTGGAATATGCCGCACGAGACATATTTTCCGCGCCAGCTAATATATCGCGATATGAAGACACGTATGGAACTACGCGCGAATTTCAGTCTCACCTGGTTCGGGGCCTCTTCAGTGAAAATGAAAATTTTTACAGAGGTGAGATTAGAAACAGCATCTTTTACCTTATAGCGGGATCTTCTGCATACGCAGACATGTATGATCTATAGTTTTAAATATTTTGCTTTGCGCAGCACTGATTCCCGTGTGAGTGCGTTCTGCACAATCTCTGTCACTTAAATTATAACGCCTATTATTCAATTTGCAGAAACTTTGATACAACGAAGGTCTGACTAAAGGCTGCCAGTCAGACCCCATGTAATTCTCAAGCCAATACTGTTTCAGTTACTGACCTATCAGCGGTGTTTGGCCGTAGTAAGAATTTGGCGGCATCCCAGACATGACAGCGAAATGTTCCTACGTGAGTGCCGCGAGAACTTACGTATTTACTGCTGGCTTCGCTAAGACATGTGAAGCGAAGATGACTGACCTTGAAGTACAATCTAATATTCGCACTCATCATCTAATTGCCGCTAAGCCACCGTGGCAGTTGCATCAGCAGGGAAGGTTCTTGCCATAATAACTTCGTCTTTCTTTTTCTCACCTGTGATGTTTTAGGCACTTGCGACCTCTTTTCTTCGAAGCAGTAGCTCGCCGCGTCAAGGTCAACGTATCGTTTGTGATTTCTGACTGTTACTTAACTTAGGAGCTTCTTTTCCATTGCCAATGCCTAAACAGTGTCAGTGTATAGGGCGGGGTTAACAAATACTTCATTGAAATTAGAGCACATGCGAACTGTAGTGTTTCATGTTGACGTAGCCGCTTTTATTTTATTGTAAATATTTTATTTATTTATTTATTTATTTATTTATTTATTTATTTATTTATTTATTTATGTTTGTCACATTGAACATTATTTTTATAGCTCCCTTCGTCCTAGTTTACCTCTCCGGCCACCTCGCTCAACTCCACCAGCACTGGCAACCGCCGTTCAAGTGTCAGCAAATGTAGCTAGACAGTAACAGCGCTGGCAGCAGTAATTTCCCTTGTTTTCTCTTCATAATTTTGTTTAAAATTTACAACCAATTACTACTGCTAGCGTTTTCACGATGGAAGCTTGCATTGGGTAATTCGTATTTTCATCTTCGTGCTAGTGTGTACTGGGTAAAGACGTAGCGCCTACGTCGACAAAGGGGCACTCGCCTTGTGCGTGTTGAAAAAAGTGTTAAGAATGTTTTTAGTCACCGTTCCCCTAGCCGATGCGTGTTCGCCACGTCTGCAGCACATTGTCCTTGGCAAAAGCGGTAGCTAGTAGGTGCTGCGTTCCAATCTATCTGGGAAGCCACTTCGATACCTTGTACTTTGAAGACTGGTAGCCTGCCCGCTAAAGTTTCTCGGTTGCCCAGTCTCTGTTCGCTACCTAATGGAAGTAATTGTCATTCAATAGGACTTACATGGCCTGTTCCCCTTTCATGTACCTTTCAATTTATTGTAGCACGAACTCCACAACCAATGTGAGCTCTGTTATACTGGGGTGCTATGCGGGATGCGCCGAGTTTGGGGAAACTCAGGATCTTCACGAGCTCTGGCGACGCCCCAAGATGAAAGAACTAATGGTAATAAGACAATTTTTTTTTTCCGTCGGCACGGCTCCAGTTTCTTTGGTTTATCTAGATTCACTCTGGGTGGCTATCATCCCTTGGGCGTTGCCATATGGGCGGTCGACAAAACTGGGGCTCACGTGATCATACGGTCGGTGCATGGTCATGCCTTCTTTCACTTGTTTCTCGTTCCACCGAGTGCATTACAGGTACAAGCAAGTTATAAAATAAATGCATTGAGTACATTAATATTAGTCACATCAACGTGGGTTGTAAGCGTGTTAAAGATAACAAGATGTACACTGAATGTGTATTAGACTAAATTGTAGTTTAATACGTTTCGTGTTATACAACGAAAGGACACTCGCCCTCTTTTTTTTTTCTCTGGATTCGATTGGCGCGGCTCGCTACGTGCTTGCGCTAGCATTTTCGAGCACCGATTCATATGCGCATGATTTTCTCACTTTGCTATCAACAGATCGCTCGTTGCTCCTTCTCTTACCTCCAGATTAGATTAATGCGGCTCGCTACGTGCTTGCGCTCCCATTTCCGAGCACAGATTGGTGTGCACCTGGTTTTCACACCGGGATTTTAACAGATCGCTCGTTGCTCGCGCAAAAAAAAAGGCTGCGCGTAGGGTGCCTCGATGCGCGCCCGCACATCAAGGCACCCCTGCTGCCCCAGCTGCGAGACGAAGTGAGCGTCGGCTAGCTAATAAGTGTTTGCCGCACGCTTACCGTGTAAGTACTCAGGAATGCAGGAAAGCACTCATACAAGGGTCAGAAAACTACGCTTTACTTTATTTTACTTTGCGATGCACCTTCATACTGGCAAGCGTCGAGCGATGGCTTCTAACAACAGCAGGAAAGAGTCTTTATACTGGGTAGCCCGAGCGACCCGTGGCTTCGTGCAAACGCAAAAAAGTGGCTTTGCAGCGCACGTGGCCGTTGAGTGCCACCACATCCATCCCAGGTGGGACTCCAGCATCGGTGCAGATACCCTGTACCCATCGCTGACGAGGTGGCGCTTCACGTTTTGACAATAACTATTTTTTGCGTGTGAACGGCCGTGATGGGGACCACAAAGTTCCCGCTGTGGTTTACGGTCTCCCAATGCAGATTGAGGCATAGCCCCGTTAGCATCCACTAAATTTGGGATACATTTGTATGCGGCCAATTCGTCACTATGAATAATGGTTCCCGGTTGAACATTGGCTGCGATAATGGCGCCTAGCATCGCCGCCTTTCGTCGGTCGACCATGAAAAGCCGCAGCACCCCTCTGGTCGCGCAAAACATGCCGAAGACCCATGGGCCACAATCTTTAACACCGCCATAATTTTCGCGGCTCGGCGGAAAGTTGTCGCCCGTCATTAGGCGGCTTCGATTGCACTTTTGCTCGCCGCGAAGAAGGAACTCGTCAATTTGCGCTGTCTACCCGCTGCCACCGAGTGGAGGTCGCGCCAGCAGCTCGTCTCTCGCGACCTTACGGGGGTAGTTCCGCCAGTCGGCGATGGCGTGCTCTGATAGTGGAAACAAGTCGCCGGTCATCTACTTCAACAGCCATATGTCTACGCTTTTTCTCACGCAGTACGTGAGCCAAATCATTTTCCGCCCGGAGAGGTGGTCGTTCGGACGGCCGAGGCAGTCCGTTTTGGCGAAGTAACTTCCTTTACCTCTCTGCCCGTGCAGTGCAGCGGTACTGTGTAACTGCGAAAACTGCTTTCGGCCCCTGTTGCACAGGAAGGCAGCCCGACGTCCATTCTGAGTCTTCGAATATAATGTGACCACTTTGCCTGCGCAGGTTGGTTGGTGCGGGTTGAACCCCAGGTGCTCGCAGGTGCCCCAGTACTCCGATGACGACGCCGGGCCTGGCCTGAGGTTGGGGCGCGGTGGACGAGCAGCGCTTGAAACAGGAGAGAGCCGAAGCGATCGCACGAACTTTTCCTCCGCAGCCTGTGCTCGGAAAGCATATATTGCCCGCCACGCTGTCTCCGCAGACGAGGACCTTCGCATAAATCGTCACACAGCCAGCGCACTGACGTTTTGGAAAGGCAAAAATGGCGCTGAAACTCTACGTCGGTCATGTAGGTGAACGAGTTCGGACGGTCATATTGACGCTTACTGCCGCTGGATGCGATGACACAGGCTGCTGCTGCCGCCGCCATGTTCACGAGTTCAACTCGATGATGATGATGATTGTGGTTTATTGGCGCAAGGGCCAGACGTGGCCAAAGAGCGCCAAGACGATGGTAATGGCTTGTTAGTGTACATGAATAGTGGACTATATGAACATTAAATGTGACATGGCTGTAAATGGGCCTAAAAACAGTCGCTGTAAAGTGCGTAAAATCAATACGTAATAAGATTATGGCAATGACTAATTATGTGTACTATGGACATGAACAATGCATTGCGAAGGAATGATACGACATACAAAATATTAAAGATGCGAAAATTAGCCAGAAGCACAAGTGCCTAAACAGAGCTCTTGAAATACAAGGGCCTGGAGGCATGTGCTATAAAAACTATCACAGCAACATCCTCTCGAGAGAGGATGCGCTATGAACTCATTGGGCTAATAACATGTAGCACAACATCTTTCAAGAATGCGAGGACTGCGTTGGTGTCAAAAAGCTGTTCTTTACCGAGAAACATAGCAGGATGGAGAGGGATACAATAGCGATATGCTAATGGAAAATGTTTCTTTCTTTCTCTTTCGGCTTCCCGACACTGCAAGAGGACGTGGAGGACGGTGAGCCTCTCGCCACATCTACCACAGGTTGGAGGATCATTACCACTCAATAGAAAGTTGTGAGTACCATATGTATGTCCTATTCTGAGACGACAGAATAGGACGTCAGTTCGCCGTGTTTTCGATGCAGAGGGCCAGAAACCTAACTGTGGCTTTATCAAGTGAAGCTTATTATTTGTTTCCGCATCCCACAAGCGTTGCCAGTGGCTTCGCAGTTTCTTACGCAAGAAAGGTTTCAAATCTGTTACAGGGACAGCAGTTGTAAGATTAATAGCGTGCGATGTTATTGATGCGGCCATTTGGTCGGCAAGAACATTACCCTCAATGTCTCTATGCCCAGGCACCCAGCATATTATGATTTGCTGTTTAGATGCATAAGCAGAGCAGATCAGTGAGTAGAGGTTGAAAATTACAGGGTGTTTATGTTTTTGCGGCATCATTAACGCTTTAACAACGCTTAAAGAGTCGGTAAATATTACAGCCTTTTGGAGTTTCAATCTATCAATGTGTTTCACTGCCGATAGTACTGCATAGGCTTCGGCCGTAAAGATACTTGCTTGGGGATAAAGTACATCGGATTCTGAGAAGGACGGACCGACTGCCGCATAGGAAACGCCAGCATGTGACTTTGATGCATCTGTGTAAAATTCAGGGCAAGAGTACTTCGACTTTAGTTCTAAAAAGTGCATTTGAATGTGTGCATCTGGCGCGTGTTTTGTGACTTCAATAAACGATGTGTCACATTCAACCAGTAGCCACTGCCACGGCGGTAACAGCTTCGCTGGAGGCATTAGGCAATGTTCAAGTAGTGAAGCACCCATTTCTTCACTGAGCTTTCTCACGCGTAGCGAAAAGGGCTGCTTCGCTGTTGGTCGATTATTGAATAGTGTGGCACATGTGGTATCATTTATGGTAAAATAGGTAGGATGTGTACGGTTTGAATTTGTTTTAAGGAAATATGTAAAACTGGCATAAGTCCTCTGAAGGTAGAGCGACCACACGTTTGCTTCCACGTAAAGGCTTTGTACGGGGCTTGTCCTGAAGGCTCCAGTCGCGAGGCGGATTCCTAAATGGTGAACAGGATCCAACATCTTTAAAGCACTGGGTGCAGCAGACTGATAGACTATCGCGCCGTAGTCAAGTCGTGAGCCGACAAGGCACCTATACAAGTTTAAAATGCATTTCCTGTCACTGCCCCATGTTGTACGTGACAGCAGCTTCAATAAGTTCATTGTTTTCAGGCACTTAGCCTTCAAATATTTGATGTGCGGAACAAATGTGAGTTTCGAGTCCAGTATGATGCCGAGAAACTTGTGCTCTTTGCTTACAGGTAATGTGGTACCAGAGAGCTCAATAGAAGGGTCTGGTACTATTCCTCTCTTATTAGTGAAAAGGACGCATGTGCTTTTTTGTGGGCTCAACCTAAAACCGTTTTCATCAGCCCATTTAGCCACTTTATTTAAGCCATGCTGGACATGTCGTTCGCAGACAGCAAAGTTGCACGACTTAAAACCAATCTGGACATCATCTACATATACAGAGTAGAACATCGTTCGTGGAATAGCCGTGCGTAGAGAATTCATTTTAACAATAAACAGTGTGCAGCTAAGCACACCGCCTTTCGGGACACCAGTTTCCTGGGTGAAAGACCTCGACAATGCCCGGCCCACCCTTACACGAAAGGTATGGTTAGAAAGGTAGCTTTCGATAGTACTCAACATATTGCCGCGCACACCCATAGCGGATAGGTCTCGGATAATACCGAAGCGCCATGTGGTATCATACGCTTTCTCTAAGTCAAGAAATAAAGATATAAAAAACTGTTTGTGTATGAAGGCATCCCTTATAATCCCCTCAATACGGACAAGGTGGTCTGTAGTCGACCTACCTTCTCGGAAGCCACACTGGTACGGATCTAGTATTCCATTGCTTTCTAGGAGATAGACAAGGCGCCGGTTAATCATCTTTTCGAAGAGCTTACACAGACAGCTTGTCAAGGCAATCGGTCTGTAACTACTAGGCAAGGACGGGTCCTTGCCTTGTTTAAGTATAGGGATTATTATAGCTTCTTTCCAGGAAGATGGAATGTACCCAGCAGCCCACATGACATTAAAAAGAGACAGGAGCGTCTTTTGTGTTTCAGGGTGTAGGTGCTTGATCATTTCATACATGATACGGTCAGCACCTGGTGCTGAGGTGTTGCAACAAGCGAGAGCAGTTTTAAATTCAGCTAAACTAAACGGGCGGTTGTAATCTTCATTTCGAGCACATTTCCGATTAACGGGCTGTCGCTCTGCACGTTCTTTGAACCTCATGAATGTTTCTGTGTAATGAGCTGCACTGGATACATATTCAAAGTGTTCGCCCAGACAATCTGCTTGGTCTTCCAGGCTATCTCCTTGGGTACTTACTAAGGGCAGAGGGCTCGACTCCCGGCCTTTTCACCCTATGCCATATTCACCCTATGCCATACTTTCGCCTCATCTGTGTAAGAATTTATGCTAGAGAGGTACCTCTCCCAACTCTCTCTTTTTGCACGTCGACGGGTTCTTCTGCCTTGTGACTTAACCTGCTTGAAATTAATGAGGTTTTCGGTGGTTGGAGAATTGCGAAGCAATCCCCAAGCTTTGTTTTGGTTTTTGCGTGCTTTCCTACATTCATCGTTCCACCAAGGGATGCGGCGCTTCTCGGTCAATCCGTTAGTTTGCGTAATACATCTCGTAGCAGCGTCAATAATAAAACATGTTAGATAAGCCACAGCATCGTCTACATTAAAATCAGCAATGTCATCGCCACATAAACATGTAATCTCTCGGAACAGTTGCCAGTTGGCCGAGTCCACGTTCCATCGAGGAAAACTTGGCAAGCATCCATCTTGTTTTGTTGAGTTTAACATAATAGGGAAGTGGTCGCTCCCTAAGGGGTTCTTGAGAACAGACCACTCCAGGTACGGTATTAGTGTACTCGATACTATACTTAAGTCAATGGATGAGTATGTGTTATGTGTAGCGCTGAAATACGTTGGCTCTTTCTGGTTAAGTATAGATGCACCTGAAGAAAACAGAAAGTTTTCAATTAGGCGCCCTCTCGCATCGCAACGAGAGTCTCCCCACAGTTGCATTTAAATCTCCGACAACTATATATGGCGGCGGAAGTTCATCTATGTAATTTTGAAACTGTGTCTTGGAAAGTTGATAGCAAGGGGGGATGTAAATCGAACTAACCGTGACTAGTTTACCAAACAGTACTGCTCGGGCAGCAACTGCTTCAAGGGAAGTTCGGAGGTTTAATTGTTGACAGGCAACACCTTTATCGACAATTATAGCGACACCGCCCGACGAGGCGGTAGCGTCGTCACGGTCTTTGCGAAAAACGGCGTATTGCCTTAAAAAGTTTGTGTTTCCTGATTTCAGATGCGTCTCCTGGACACACAGCACCCTCGGACTATATTTATGAAGGAGCTCTTTAACGTCATCGAGGTTATGGAGAAGTCCCCTAACGTTCCATTGCAATATTTGCGTGTCCATATTGAGAAGAGGTTTGCGCTGTGTGTGAAGGGACTCTAAATTAGCTTACAGAGCCCTTGACGGGCCCTGTGATGCGGGGTTTTTCTTTTTTGGAGCGATCGCGAGATTCGCGGAGCTCCTTAGGCGCTGGCGGCGCCGTCTGACCGGTTGTTGTGTCCATCGGCTCTTGCGAGGCGCTGGACACGCGCTCTTGCGAGCGCAGTGTTTGACGTGAGGGCCTCGTCTCGATGGACGAGACCTTTGAGGCCACGAGCCCGGAGGTCGATGGCCCCTTCTTGTGAGATGGCGGAGCAGTGGTAGCCGCAGCCGCCGAGGGGGCGGATGGCGTCACCGCCGGCTCACTACGTGTGAGCCGGACAGTAGCCGGAGACCGTTGTGACGCTGCCCCCTGACGCGCCACATCGGCAAAGCTGGTTTTAGACAGGTAGGTCACCCGCCTTCATGCCTCTTTAAATGAAATATTCTCTTTCACTTTTATAGTAACAATTTCCTTTTCTTTCCTCCAGGACGGGCAGGACCGCGAGTATGCGGCGTGCTCCCCATCACAGTTCACACAGCGGACAGAGTTTTCACACGATTCAGATGTGTGTTCCAAGGCACTACATTTAGCACATGTCAGTCGGCCTCGGCAGTTCTGAGAGCTGTGGCCGAATCTTTGGCACTTGAAGCATCGGAGCGGGTTTGGCACGTATGGCCTGACACGTAGTTTGACGTATCCGGCCTCAATTGTCTCGGGTAGAACACTTGAACCAAACGTAAGAATTATGTGTTTTGTCTGAATCTCCTTAACATCGCGTCTCATCTTGATTCGTTTTACAGCCAAAACATTTTGTTCCTTAAATCCTTCCAGAAGTTCATCTTCAGTGAGCTCCAACATGTCGTCATCAGAAATAACACCGCGGGAGGTGTTCATGGTGCGGTGCGGGGTCACAGTCACAGGAAAATTTCCAAACGACACTAGATTCTGTAGTTTATCATGTTGTTTCTTATCGCGGAGTTCCAGAAGGAGATCACCGCTGGCCAACTTCGTCGCCTTGTAACCTGGTCCTACGGTCTCTGTCAGAGTCTTTGCAACAATAAAGGGTGAGATCACTCTCACGGACTTGTCAGTTTTCTCACTATGTACCACGTGGTATCGTGGAAAGTTCTCAATTTGTCGGCCAAAAAATTGGAATATTTCTTCGGTGCGCCCCCGTTTCGGGCGGCGATCAGCAAGTGCAGGAAAGGAGCTATCCATATATGTGGGATGAGTTTCGGCGGTGGCGCCAGCCACCCACCATGGAGCCCAACAAGGGGACGCTGCAGAGTCTGTAAGGGACAGGTCCTGCAAACGCCAACTATACGCCACCACTATAACCAAATACATATACCCAAGGCAGGATATAATGCACAAGGTTAACCCTTGCTGCCCGCGAAGTCGGAAGTGAAAGGAAAATAAAGAGAGGACAGGAAAGAGTGAAAGTAAGAAAGACGAAGGTTGGAGGGAGAGAGAGACAGGAAAAGGCAACTACCGATTTCCCCCGGGTGGGTCAGTCCGGGGGTGCTGTCTACGTGAAGCCGAGGCCAAAGAGGTGTGTTGCCTCCGCCAGGGGGCCATAAAGGTCCAAACTCCCGGCTTCGGCTCAACCTCCAGGATCCCCTTTTCCCCGGGCACGGCTAAGCCGCGCACGGTTAAGCGCGCGAGGGTCCAACCCCCATGTGCTCGGGTCCGTGGTGTCGCAACACACCAAACGCCTGCTTACGCAGACGCCCCTGCGGGGAGTTCAACTCGAGGGGGGTTTTGCGATGTATGAGTTTGGCACGAGTTCGCCTGTCAATCAAAACCATTGGTCACGCCCCGCGCGAGGCATGTAACTCTTGTGTGCACCCATCACGGTTGGGCCACGCCCAACCTATTTTTCGGCAACAGCGACGTGATGCGGAACTGAGAGGCATTAACAATCTTGACCGGCGAAATAAAACACGCAAAACGCACTGTCATCGGTGATGTACTGAGCACCACTATAAAAAAAAGAAAGCGTCGATTTTCGCTGGCTTATGCATATATCTCCTTGGGCTGTGATGGCCCCACAACACAGTTCATTGCCTGCATTGTGGCGACGTGGCGCACAGCCAATAATTGTCGGTACGTCACTGTAGCTACTTGCAAGGCGTCGATGCATCGTGGTCGACGACGATCCTGAGCATTGAGTAGTGTTTTCCAACGACAACGTATCGCAGCTGTCATTTGAGATGGCTGCTCTGTCATCAGTGATGTATCGGAGCCGCAGTGTCGCAAACACGTTCAGCGGTGAGCGCAAACACACCCAGTGCGATGGCATTTCATCACAAGCACGGCACACTAAACAATTGCAACACCTTCCTGCGTTAGAAGTATAATTTCCTTACTGCACACAAGAGCCCTCGCCCGCCAAAATGCGATTGCTGCGCTGTCGTTACGATATCCACCTGCGATCGCTGTTAGCTCAGCATCAGAGGCAATCGGCAAGCACCTTGGAGTGAACTACACACTCATATTCTGCGTGGTACATGCGCACGGAGGCACCTTCACATGGCAAGCGGTGACAAGCGATGAATTGTGTCGCTGGGCGGCACGCTCTTCTTCGCAATGCATCGCGGAGACTTCGCACACGCAGATAAACTGGTGCATTTTCACTGTGCTGCGTCACTACGGACCCTATAATACCGCACAGTAATTTTGCAGTGACAGCCCTTGCTCCCGTCTCTATGGCTAGAGTGTCCTTCCAGTTGGTAAAGCGGCGGCCTTAATAGCCGCTTCAGTGAAAGCACCTGCGGTGAACAGCCATGCCGCAGCGCTGCGTTGCCATTCCCCTAATAAACATGGAATGGACAGATCATTGTCATGACTGACTTTATGCGTCATCATCGCATCGACTTTATCGAGAATGGCACTGCAGCGCCCCTGGCGATTGCTCACCGTATGCACTCGCTCGTGCGTGCGACCCTCTAGAATGTTTCCGCTTGTAAGCTTTCGCCTAAATGTCGCCACTCGCGGCAAAAAAGTGCAAAATTTAATAATGCACTCGATGTCCGTTTGTCACTACAAATTTATAGCATTCAAAACGAAAAACCGACACTTTAAGAAATAAAATGTTTGTTATTTTATTTGTTGTATTTCAAAGTGTTCAATAGAGGGAAAGTGTAGGTGCAAGAATGCACCGCATGTTCCCTGTTCGCATTCGACGGAGGATAGAAAGATAATGCCCGAAAGAGGAGGCACGCCCTTGACGCGCCCGAGAAAGGCGTGGCAAGCGGCTCACGGGAAGTCTGCAGATAGACAGTGGGACAGTGACGGTATTGCTAAATTGCGATAATACGTTGATAACACCCGGCGCTGGCGCGTTTTGTTCCGCAGTCTTCTGTGCTTGAAGCGCGGAAGCACTGTGCCGTGCAGGGTGCGCTCATGTTATCATACGCGGCTTTATCTCCATATTTGTTTTGCCTGCTGTTATTGCACGTTCCTTGCTATCTCCGTTCACTTATTGCGGTCGAGTAAACTCGGGTGAAACTCGTGCGAACAAGAAACTTGGTGCATCCTGCATAGCACCCCTGGGCCGGTATTTTGTAGCGATGCCTTTAAAGCAATAATGCCTTTTCGCGCTTATCGCGCCTTGTCAGTGGTCAGAGCGACGGTCCGCTCGCGTTATCAACGGGATCAGCCGGCCGTGAGCGGTGGATGATAAGACTAGTGTAAAATAAGTCATAAGGCATCGCTACAAAATCGCGGCCCTGGTGTCATTTTCTTAGATGCTATTGATATTCGGCAAATCGTATTAATTCAGCGACAAATGCTTGTACTGGCATGCTCTGAACAGGCACACAAAGCAACTTGACTAGCAACGCTTGGCCACTGTGCTCCTGCGCAGAGGTCGGGGGTTCGATGCCCGGGCGCTGCGGTGGGAGTTCGATGTAGTGAAATGCAACAACAACAACAAAAAAAAAAACGTTCTTGTCGGCAGAATCCACTCAAGATTTTTGACACTTAAACACCAGAGATAAAAATTTGCCAATAAACACACTAGTTGCGTTACAAGGAGTAAACAATACAAAAATGGCAAACAATATGCTTACCATGCTCCCAATTAACTGAAAAAAAAACGAGAGAACCAAGTAAACACGAAGCATACCTAGCGGTGTCTGACATCGGTAAATGTTTGATCGGCACGTGCTAATTAAGAAATTGATTACTAGTTACTTATTAATAAAAATGAGGTGTGCCGCTAGTTTCAAACGAATTGAAACGTAAATAAATAAAAGTCGCAGTTTCGCCCGAAAGGCGAAGCATCGATTGCGATAGCAAATTAGTAGAGAGCTATTCGGTGTAGGGATAGTAGTTTTAACGGCTGCATAAACTTGCACACATTCGCTTACTAACTGAATTAACAATCGTGGTGTCAGCGCGCACAAGCAAACATGAATAGATCACACTGAATGACCGCAGACAACGACTGTCAAAACGCTGGCAGCAAGCGCAGCCGCCGCAGCGGGCAGGGCGAAAGTTCACGCGGTCTATCGCTTCAACGGAAACTGAGCGGTGAATGCACAGCGCATACAAAGGTCAGAGCCCTGTGGAGATAAGAGACGGTGCGAGCGACCGCCACCGCCGGGCAAAATGCAGAGGAGTTGAGCAGAGAAGAAGTTGTTGGCAGAGGAGAAGCTGCCCCCCCCCCTTCCTTCCCGCGCTGCCTTCCCACTTTCTTGCTTTCGCGTAGGAGATTGAGTTTCAAGTTCCCCTTACGCCCGGTTGCAAGATACGCCTTTGGGGCCGGAGCACAGCGTCGCCTCACCTCCTTCCCTCCCATACCCCCACGGCCTTTCGCGCGACGGTCGCGTTTGCTTTTCTCTGTGCGTTCGCTCTCCGTGATAGCGCGCGGGGGAGTTTGCCCTCCGTGATTGCGCAAGGAGGGAAGAGCGACGCCAGAATAATTTAAGCAGACTTATACGCCACACAGGAGTTAGACGGCAAATTGCGCTTTGCACTCGTTCGCGCGTAAAGGAAAATTGAACGAGTAAATTGGTAGCAATTCTTCCAATTCACATGGCAATTTTGAAGTGAAAAAACACGAAACTAGACTTGTATAACCATTACCTTCAACTTTTCAATGTAAACATTTGCTGCAGTGTTTGTCAATAAATAGTAAAATAAAGCGACTAGTTTAATTAGCTCAAAAGTTCCTCTGGTGACCTTCGAAGTGATGTCCACTTGGGCAGGTAATTCATCTTCAGTGACGTAATTCAAAAGATAGTCTTGTAGGATTGTAAGTGTTCCAACGAAAATAAAAAAAGTGAAACAAAAATGACGCGCATTGCAGATTGGTAGAAGTACCACTATTAACTTTTTAACTACATGCAATACCATCGTTCTTACCGCCTTGCTCGACATTCGCACATTCGCACCAATCACTGTGACATATTTCAAATAAGAGTGGAATAAAATGCTTATTGCGCCGCTTCTTACTGTGTGTTGCCATAGATTACGTAGATTGCTTTAATCTTTCAGAAGAAAGGAACACTTACTACACTTGGGCGTGACGGCTTTTGTATTACCGTCGTCAAATAAGCATAACTTGTGGTCATTAGGTGGTTTGCATTTCACAGTTTCACACAGCTCCTCGCGTTCTTCGTGTGCTGGAAGAGAACACAGCTTTTTACTCAAAAACATAGTTTATTGCCATATATATTTACGTTAAAAATAACGTTACTCGGAAAAGCGTTTCCTATGTCTACAAGGCAGACGAAGTCGGATGTGAGAAAATAGTGTTTTTCTCATTACTGTGTCCTAATTTATCAGGCGAACTTACTGCAGTGACTTCCAAAAGCAAGCATCACAAGTTAAAAAAAGCCAAACGCAAGTGCGTTGAAACGGTCGCAAATATTTGGCGACTGCTGAGATGTAGGTCTACTAGGCACGGAAACCCATTGAATATGAAGTTGCGCTGCTGAGCTCGACCTCAAAGCTTCGATCCCAGCCACGACGATTTCGGTGGGGGCGTAATGAAAAATGCACATTGATTAAGACTTAGGTGCACAATCCAGAAGCCCTAGATTAGTATAAATAATCTGGATACGTCTGTCATAGCATGGCTCACTATCAGATTGTGGTTCTGGCACGCATAACCTAAGAATATAATTATTTATATCTTGCTTTCTGGTAGTTTGGGAAACGATAAAGCTGTAGTAGTGCATCTTGTTTGCTCATTTCCGTCAGTCTCTGTACGCTGCAGCTTCGCCATAATTGTAGGCCTGCATAAAAAATTGCATCAGCTTGAGACAAACACTTTGTTGAAAATTGTATTTAATAAGATAAGGCACACATCCACGAGCATTCACTATCATTGGTCAGTGTTCCGATGAGAAAGTTATGAATTACCCGGAATAGACGCTTTTACCGAGCTCTTTTTTCGCATTTTGCGCCGCTAACCGCCTCAGGAATTCCTAAGTGATTGGCAAAAATGTCGCTAAGCCCCGTGCTCATTGGAGCACTAGTCTCACAGAGGTTCCACCCCGCAGGTTTATGCAGCGTCGTGTCAGCAGAGATCTCCTAGAAGGCGTAGTCGCAGTGCTAGTTGTCATGATTTCCTTTCGGCGCACTGCAGCTGATCCATAGACCAGTGAACAGGTGAAACAAGTCGCTAGCAGCGGATTGGATATTTTTTACGTACTTGAGCGCACCTGCACTAAGATGAAGTCCGATCAGACCCCAAAATGTTCTCAGTGTACTCTTGCCTGAGCTAGCTAATGTTTAGGCGGCAGTTATTATCGAACAGGCAGACAGTTGCTGAGAAAGTATAATCCGTCTTCCGAGGCCTTTCTGACAGGCCCTGAAAAATTCAGATGAAGGTTATTCGGGAGAGAGAGAAACGTGGTGGGAAAGGCAGGGAGGTTAACCCGAAAAGATTCCCTGGAGAACTGCCTGAAAGGTACGGCCGCCTGCGATTCAGTGTGTTTCTGCTGTAAGAGGTCTGGACATCTGTCGGCTGTAGGCACATAGTTCGGGAGCTGTCCCCCATTCAGTTCGTTCACGAAAAAGACGTGGTACTCTTAAATCTTTGACAAGGAAGTGAACAGGGAGACGTGTACGGTCCTGCGCAACAACGGAGCGCACTGTTAGGTCGTACACACCTCTCTCATAAGTCAGGAGCACTTTTCGGGTCGTTACGTAAACTTGCAACAGGCACTTGAAGGAGGCGAAATCAGCTCACATGGGGAAAAGGTAGCTCCCAAAGGATCGTTCGTTTAAGTAAAAGAAGTGGCAGCGTTAGACAACCTCCTACCGAGGCCTCCTTACTTTTCTCAAGCCGAACATTCAAGGATTTCCTTCAGCAAGGAATAACCCCTGAGATGAACCTCATAATGGTTCCTAGGAGGCCTATGGCAAAGAGGCAACTTGAGACAGGTTTGACACTATGCCACTCACACATGCCCAAGCAGCCGCATGATCAGATCCTTCCGAAGAAAGTCGCCAGGGTCACGTGTTATAGACAGTGGTAAATGAATTGATGTAGTTGCATTCATTCCTCCAATAAGCCCTGATTTTGTGGCACTAGGCGCCGTCGATAAGACGACTTTACTAGTCGAAGAAAAAGCCAACTCCATTGGCTAAATCTTAAGAAACTGGGGCGGAATTCACTAAGCGAACTAACGAACAAATATTAGCGTAAGAAAAATTGTACCAAAAAAGCTTATTCACAAAGCTAAAACGGTTCTACAGCGCCCGCCGCTTCTAGGACGAGTGCTGTAGTCGAAAAAAGGTGTGTTTGTGATGATAGCGCAGGTACAAACTTCAGTACTTGTCCAGATAGTATGCATCTGTCGATTCACAAAACCTAAGCAGCCATTGCAGCTGCTCAGATAAAAAGAAATTTCTGCGATAGGTGGGTAGCGGCCCTACGAACCTAATTATGTCTGTCTGTGCCCCTCGACCTGACGCGGGTAACCATTGAAACGCACTGTGGCGGCCGATTGGCCAGATGACTGTACTGATAGCCGAGGATGACGCGTGCTTATATTTCTGTGGCACGCCTTAAATTTGTCATCTCAAAGTGCATTGAGCAGTTTTAGTGCATAATTATATTGGGCGTGCGCTGCTGTGGAAAAAAATTACGTTAACGCTGCACTGCGAACTTCTGCTGAATATCAGATAGGCAATGTTCCTTTATGCGCGCAATAGCCTGACTTTTCATACTCGTCCTGACACTATAATCGCTGTTAGCGAATAGAACCGTCAATTTTGCAGTGCAATTTTGTGTTGCGAGTCCTTCTATATTTTTTTTCTTCCTTGTAGTCTGGGCTTGCTCTCGCTCATAAAGCTGCGGATGATATTGCTACGAGAGAGATATTCAGCCTGGGGCAGACGACGAAGAAGACGGTCCTCTCTGGTGCTGGTCGCTTTCCACCATCTTGGTTACTGTGTCTCTCCCATACTGTCAATACAGTGTAAATAGTCCCGCCTTGTGTCGTTTTACATAACATCTTTGTGGTGGAAGTGCCGGGTAGTTCCCTGTTTCCATCACGGAGCTCCGCAACGGCGGCCTCATCACGCTTGCGACGATGTCAGTCGGTGCAGGCACATCGTCTTCACCCCCTGCCCCTCCCATGACTCCCACCTACATCGTTCTGCCTCCTGCGCGTGATCCTGGCGTATTTTCCGGCCAGGATGGGGTTGACGTCGACAAATGCCTCAACCTTTACGAACGGATCAGCGCCGGCTACAGGTGGGACCCGACCCTTATGCTCGCAAACGTGCTTTTTCATCTCGATGGCCCACCGCGGGTGTGGTTCGAGACGCACGAGGCAGACATTACCAGCTGGGACTCTTTCAACGAGAAGATCCGCGACCTTTTCGGTGACAGCACTGGTCGGCAGCTTTCTGCGCGGAATGAACTTGCGACTCGTGCACAGACATCCTCTGAGTCATACGTCTCTTACATTCAGGACGTTATCGCTCTTTGCCGCCAGGTTGACGAGCACATGCCTGAGTCCGAGAGGGTTTCTCATGTGCTCAAAGGTATCGCTGACGATGCCTTTAACCTGCTCGGGTACACCAACGTTGATACCGTCGACACAATCATCAAAGAGTGTCGGCGGTTTGAACATGCCAAGAGCCGCCGTATTACCCAGTGATTCACCCGGCTGCCCAATACGGCTGCAACTTCATCGTGTGATGCCGTTCGCCTGCCGCCCGCCTGTGACCACGTTACTCGCATTGTTCGTCGCGAGATTGAAGCCGCCTGTCCTGCACCTATTCAACCCCCCGTGTTTACAACCCACGCCAGTGACCCAGCGTAGCCATCGGTGTCCCTCATTCAAGCTGTCGTCAGGCAGGAATTTGCCAATCTTGGCCTTCCATCAGCGTGCCCACTGACTCGTCCTGACGCTCGGCCTTATTCTTCTGGACCCGCTCGACGCTCCTACACCTCTCCCGTCTCCTTCCGCAATCCTGCGGAACTCCCGACGATCAGCCCATCTGCTTCTCCTGTCATCAGGCCGGGCAAATTGCTCGCTATTGCCGTCGCCGTTGGACCTACGCATCTCACCAGACCTCCATGCACTCTACTCCTTTCAGACGTCCAGCGGCTGGTTCCCCTACTTACTACTCGTCGTCCTACCACGAGCATTTCCCTCTGACGCCACTGCTCCTGTTCGTCGCTTCTCCCGCTCCCCGTCGCCACAACGCCGCCAATCCCGCTCTCCGCAGCCTCGCCGCTCTTTCTCGCCGTCCTTCTCTGGACGATCTCCACAGGAAAACTAGATAGTGCAGCTTATGGAGGTGAAGCTGCAATGCCATCATCCCCTGCAAATCCTCTACTGACGCTCCCCACTCACCATAGCCTCCTAGAAGTCAAAGTCGACAATGTTCCTGTGACCGCCCTCATCGACACTGGCGCACACTTGTCTATTATGAACACCCGTTTACGCCACCACCTGCAGAAGAATATGACGCCGTCTACGACACAGACAATACGTGTTGCCGATGGTGGTACTGTTCAAGTGATCGGAATGTGCAC
The DNA here is from genome assembly GCF_013339745.2 of Dermacentor silvarum. Taxonomy (NCBI): domain Eukaryota; kingdom Metazoa; phylum Arthropoda; class Arachnida; order Ixodida; family Ixodidae; genus Dermacentor; species Dermacentor silvarum. The sequence goes on along the minus strand of NC_051164.1, from coordinate 71,379,572 downwards.
CGCCCGTCTCAGCATTGCCGGTCGTCACACTGTTGTCCTTTTTGCCGTCCTTGCTCACTGTCCCCATGACCTTATCCTTGGCCTTGACTTTCTTTCGGCACACTCGGCCTTAATTGATTGTTCTTCCGAAACACTCTGCCTCGATCTTCCTCTTGTATCAGATGCCTGCGAAACGCCCGTCAGCCGCTTAAGCCCCACCGATTTTGTTCGCCTACCGCCGCGAGCCGTCACGTACGTGTGTTTGCCATCGACCCCTCTCGTTCCTGACAGCGACTAAATCGTCTCTCCGATTACAGACGTCCGCCTGACGCACAGTGTTACTGTGCAACATATCATCGCCACATTAGCTGATAACTGTGTGTTCCTCCCGCTCCTAAACTTTGGTCTGACCCCTCGAAGTGTTGCCCCACTAGATGTCGCTTGCTCACCTCACCGCTATAACAGACCATGACGTCGAGGTTGTCGCCATAACTGCACCTGAGGAAGCTGAAGTTTCCCCGTCACCAAGTTCTGACGACAGCATTTTTCGCAACATGATTGGATCAGACCTTTCGCCTGACCAGGCCGACGCTCTTTGCCGGGTTTTGGCCTCATACAGCGACATTTTTGAAATTCGTGATCGACCCCTGGGCCAGACTAAGATTGTCGCCCACCGAATCAGCACTGGCTACTCTTTGCCCATTCGCCGTCGACCATACCGTGTGTCCGCATCAGAGCGCGAAGTGATTCAAAAAGTGGCTAAAATGCTTGCGAAGGACATCATCGAACCATCATCTAGTCCTTGGGCCTCGCCCGTCGTATTAGTAAAGAAGAAAGACGGTTACTGGCGTTTCTGCATTGATTATCGGCACCTCAACAAAATCACCAAGAAGGACGTGTACCCTCTTCCACGTATTGACCACACCCTCGACTGCCTTCATGGTGCCACCTTCTTTTCATCCCTGGACCTTCGATCTGGCTACTGGCAAATCGCTGTAGACGACCTGGACTGCGAGAAGACCGCCTACGTGACCCCTGATGGCCTTTACTAATTCAAGGTCATGCCTTTCGGTCTCTCCAACGCACCAGCCACCTTTGAGAAAATGATGGACACACTGCTTTAAGGATATAAATGGTCGACGTGTTTATGTTACGTGGACGACGTGATAATTTCCTCCCCCACTTTCGCAACACACCTTGAGCGACTTTCGACCATTCTAGCAATTTTCCGACAAGCTGGCCTCCAGCTAAATTCCTCGAAGTGCCACTTCGCTCTTCGTCAAATTACTGTGCTGGGCCACCCCGTTGACGCTTCCGGTGTCCTACCGGACCCAGCGAAGGTACGCGCTGTCACAAACTTGCCCCGTTCCACAGTCTGTCCATGACGTTCGTAGTTTCGTGGGGCTTTGTTCCTACTTTCGCCGTTTCGTGAAAAACTTTGCGGCGCTCGCACGTCCACTCACTGACCTTCTCAAACAAGGCGTCCCGTTTGGTTGGGGTCCTCTATGAGCTGACGCCTTCTCTGAGCTCATCGCCGCCCTAACGACTCCACCTATTCTGGCCCATTTTGACCCAGCTGCTCCCACGGAAGTGCGCACAGATGCTAGTGGTCACGGCATCGGTGCAGTTTTAGCCCAAAACCAGCGAGCCGTTGACCGTGTTATTGCGTACGCAAGTCGTCTCCTATCGAAATCTGAACGCAATTACTCTATTACGGAACGCGAATGTCTTGCCCTTGTCTTGGCAGTTTCGGAATTCCGTCCTTGTATGGCTGCCCTTTCCGTGTTGTCACCGATCATCACGCCCTCTGTTGGCTTTCTTCACTGAAGGACCCTACTGGACGACTTGGTCATTGGGCGCTGCGCCTTCAGGAGTACTCTTACTCAGTTACCTACAAGTCTGGCCGCCGCCATCTGGACGCGGACTGCTTGTCCCGCCGCCTTGTTGATCCTTTTTCCGTGTTTCTCTAGACCTTCTTGGGCCGTTTCCTCTCTCGGGCTCCGGAAATAAATGAGTCGCTGTCGCTACTGATTACGCTACGTGGTACCCAATCACCAGAGCCCTCCCGACAAGTTGTGCTACCGACGTCGCGGACTTTCTTCTCTACGACATCGTTTTATTGCACGGTGCTCCGCACCAATTACTCACTGACCATGGCCATAGCTAGGGGCGACTCCGAGCTGCGCCAGAAATGCCAAGTTTAAACGGCAGCGCCGGGAGGCAGCTTCGCTGTTCGATCACCTTCACGGAGTGGCAGGAACGGTGATTTTTTTTTCCTCCTCTCACTCAAGAAGCCCTCCACAGGGTTTTGTGAATTGAGCGCAATAATTTTCTTCCAGTCGACATTTTAATGTGTCCTCCAGACGAATGGAAAAGCCGGCCACAGTGGCCTGGTATCGTGAAATCAACAATGTGAAACGTGCACGACGATAAGCGCGGTTCCTATAACGCATCGTATCAGCAAGATCGGCGTTTGCGTCACTCGAATTACGCTGCCTTGTCTGCTCTCCCGGCGGCGCACAGTTCGATCCCTTCACTGAGTGCGCTTGGACGAAGCTACGACATTTGCGTGTAATCAGCGGTGCAAGTGCATATCTTATGGACTATACTAAAGGACTCAACAAACTTCTCATCAAGGCCGGGGTAGTATCAGCATTCGACTGAAAACTCAAATTATTTCATTTACACGTAACTTCCATATTTCTGTTCAGCCAAAGCGCATGTATCTGCAACTCCTCAGGCTTCGACTATGTCTCAGCGTCACACGTTTTAATTATCCTCAAGAAAAGTGAAAAAATACTTATCGAGAAAATAGTCAGGCAAGGAGACACAATATCTGCAATTTATATTTACTGCAGGCTTAGAAATGTTCTAGATGTTACACTGGAAAGTATTAGGAGCGACGACCTATGACGAATATCTCAACAACCTTCAGCTTGCCGATGAGATTGTCCTCTTCAGCAAAGCTGGAGACACGTTGCCACAATTGATTGAGGACCTTAATCGAAAAAGTGTAACAGTTGGTTGAAGAATGAAACGCAGCAGACAAAGGTAACGTTTAATAGCCTGTCAAGCGAGCAACAATTTCTGATCGGCAGTCAGCCTCTAAAGTTTGTGCAGTATTAAGTTTATCAAGCTCAATTACTCTCATGAAGCCCTGATCATGACAAGAAAACTTCCAGAAGAACGGAAATGAGTCGGAGCGCATACGTCCGGCATTACCAAATCGTCACTGGGAGCTCACTCCTGTCGTTGAAAAAGTGAAAGTGAAAGTGAAAGTTTATTTTCTTTTCAACGAAAAGAGCGCGACAAGCCAAAAAGCAAGAGCCTGACAAGGTGCTGGTCCCCCGTGGAACCCGTGGAAAAAGATCATTCTATTCTTCCATGACTATCATATGAACCAGAAACTTGGAGATTATCAGTTAAACTTGAGAACAAATTGAGGACCACTCAGACAAGTGATGGAATGAGAAATGTTAGCCCCAAAGTTAAGAGATAGGAAGAGAGCGGTGTGGATTAGAGAGCAAACGTGGTTATTGGTATAGTTAAAATTACGAGGGAAGCTTGGAGCTGGGCACCTAACGTAATTCGTAGGGCAGATGATCGGTGATCCATAAGAAATGCAGAGTGGTTGCTAGGGAAAAAGAATGCCCATCGAGGAAGGCAGAACATTAGGTTGAATAACGAAACACGTAAATTTGCAGGCGTAACTTGGAATCAGTCAGCGCAAGTCAGGGGTAAGAAATCGTTGGGAAAGGCATTCGTCCTGCACTGAACATGAAAATAGGCTAATTACGTTTTACAGCATCCAAAATTCGATCGTAATTTTAACGCGCTGTTGCTCTTGAGCCGCAGTTCGCTTCGTACTGCAAGTCCGCATTCAGATGTTTACAGAGCGGTGTCTGTCGCTGCTTGAAATAACCCCGCCCCCCTTCCCCTCCTACTAAATGCTCAGCGACTGGTCCGAACAAAAGCGCGAGATCGACGACTTGAACTGATATAATCCGAAACCAGTCTGTCTGTTGCATTGCTATGTACTTCTTGTAGGACGCTGTGCAGTATTCTGACGTGCACTTGAGCATGTGTTCTCATGAGGCTGGTAAATTTATGGCAACGTTGGCGCTGACAGTTGTGGTAATGTTGGATGATTAGCCTTGACTTCAATGAGGTACCACTTGGGCTATGACAGACAATGTAGTTAGGGGCTGGAGGCGCTGACGTCATCAACCTATGATACATTCGCCGTCTCCAAAATTGAAGTGTACACCTTTGTGCATTTCGCATCTTTCGGAATTGGGAAGCCTGAACCAGGAAAACAAACTCTGGACCTGGTGCGAGACATTATCGTCTTATATCAACTGAGGAGAAGCCAAAAAGAAGCGATGAACGCTGATGCGATGTCGAAAAGTGATAGAAAACTTAATTGCACGTGAAGATGTTATGAAGTGTCCTGTCATAATGTGGGAGTGTCGGCAGCCACGACTTCTTTGTGCATTTCTCTTTAGGGCTCCTTTCATAGCTCTCCGTGCCCTCGATAGGGACCCTATGCGAAGGAAGGCCGCGTTTCGTCGCCAGCTGGACCTCGACGCACCGCCGACCGACCCCTTAGAGGGTACCGGTTGCCGAGGGAGCTGATATTGTGCCTATGCGCGGTATTATAACCACAGCTGCAACAGTGTCCAGCGCAATCACATACCGTACCGATGCACATGCGGGTGCTGCTGCATCAAGATATACCATAGCTTTGTCCACAACCTGAGAAGCAACCACGTTAAAAATTCCGTTGCGCGATAAAACGCCTATTGCGGGCCTTGTGATAGGACAGAGAAGGTGACTGGGGCGTACTGTAGCGGACGATTTAGAATGCTCCAGCTAAGCTCAGTTGCGCTGTGGAAGAACGTTGCGTTCTCCGCCTGATCTTCTTCGCAAGAACTGAGTGGATGAAAGTAACTGTGCGAATGCCCTAGAGTACGTAATTGATCCTTACAGCACATGTATGATACTGAGTTTCTTGAAGCCGACCTCGCATGGACGAAGGCTAAAAAATGCTAATTTTGAGAACCTCGACGGGAAATATGCTGGAACTATAATGAGAGGGTCCTGAGGTCTGCCCCAATAGCTGTCTTGCACAAACTAAGTCGTATTTTTTACCGGTATAAAGAAGGAAGTGCAGATTTATCACTGCAACCTTTGCAAACAGCAACCCTCAAGTTTTTGGCGCATATTGCTACACGCGTGTGGTATTTGGTTGTTTGAACGAGGCGCGCGGGCGCCTAGACGAAGAAGACGAACTGCTCTGGGCTCTCGAGCTATCGGCTGATCTGGCCAGCGCTGCAGCTATCTTTTGTAAATATACTTGTAAATAGTCTCCTGTACTTAATTCTTCGTTCGCGTAACATTTTTGGTGGAGCGTGCCGTTCCCCGTCCTCAACACGGAGCTCCGCAGCGGCCGCACCGTCCAGCTTTCCGCCATGGCTCCCGGTGATGACAACTCGTCTGCTGCTACTACTGCAACTCCAACCACAACGTACGTCACGGTTGCCACTCCCCGCGATCCTGGCTTATTGTCCGGCCAAGATAATGTTGACGTTGATGACTGGCTACGCATGTATGAGCTTGTTAGCCGCAACAACCACTGGGACCCTACCATAATGATAGCTAATGTCCTCTTCTACTTGGGCGGAACACCTCGTGTCTGGTTCCGGACACACGAGGAGGAGATCTCTAGCTGGGACGCTTTCAAGGAGAAGCTCCGCGACCTCTTTGGCAATCCGACCGGTCGGCAGCAGGCTGCAAGAAAAGAGGTTGCTACACGAGTACAGTCTTCCACTGAATCGCATGTCTCGTACATACAACACGTGCTAGCTGTTTGCCGGAAAGTCGACGAGAACATGGTCGAAGTTGACAAGGTTGGCCACGTTCTCAAGGGGATCGCGGACGACGCGTTCAACTTGTTGATCTTCAACAATGTGTCTACCATCGACGTCATTAATTGTCAAGGAATGCCGCCGCTTTGAGCTCGCCAAAAGCCGCCGCATCATTCCACAGTTCTCCCGGCTCCCGAACACGGCTGCGACGTCGTCTTCGTCGCCCTTACCGCTTCACCCCCCACCAATGAGACCGTCACGCGTATTGTTCGCCGCGAGCTCGATGCTGCCAGTCCTGCCACGTTCCTTCCGCGCCCACTTGACCCCACCATTGACCAACCAGCCCCAGCGATCTCCCTCATTCAGGAGGTTGTGCGGCAAGAGTTTGCCAACCTCGGTTTTCCTGCTGCCTGCTCCATTTCCCGAGCTGACGCCCGACTGGTGCCGACAGCTGCGCCTCGCAGCGATCTGTATTCCCGTCCCAGATACCGCAACCCTACAGAGTGGAGAACTCCGGACGACAAGCCCATTTGCTTTCATTGCCACCGCATTGGCCACGTCGCTCGCCACTGCCGCACCTCCTGGACATCACCGTATTCGAGCTACTTTTCCCCGTCTCCTCGCCCATATGCCGACCCTCGCCCCTAGTCGCCTCACCGTATGCCTTCTAGCTCTCACGTATCCGTCGATGACAGTCGTCCCACTCGCTCGCCTTCACCTCAGCGCCGTCGGTCCCCGTCGCCCCAGCCACGCCGCTATTCGTCGCCGACCAATTATGGACCCTCCCGGACGGAAAACTAGGCCATGCAGCTCTTGGAGGTAGTGCTGCATCACGTTCGTCCTGTCCAAATCCTCCGTTGACGCTCCTCACGAACACGAACCTAATTGAAGTAGATGTAGATGGTGTCCCGTTGACGGCATTGATTGATACTGGAACTCAAGTGTCCATAATGAGCGCTAACCTATGTCGTTGCCTCAAAAAAGTTCTTACGCCTGCCGTCACTCGAGCCGTACGCGTCGCCAATGGCGCCACTGTTGCCGTCTGTGGTATGTGCACTGCTCGAGTAGGAATTGCTGGCCGCCAAGTTCCCGTCCTATTCTCCGTGCTGACCGGTTGCCCTCATGACCTAATCTTCGGGCTCGACTTTCTGACGACGCATTCTGCCCTCATCGACTGTTCCACCGGTACGCTGTGCCTCGAGCTTCCTCTTGTTTCCGACGTTCGCCCCGAACAACCGCACACCCTATGCACTACAGCGTTTGTTCGGTTACCTCCAAAAGCCCTAACCTTCGTCGAATTGGCCTCAACGGCAACCGTGCCTGATGGCGACTATGTCGTTGCACCTATTCGTGACGTCCTCCTGGCGCGCGACGTCTCTGTGCCACACTCCGTCGTTACCCTTGCCGCTAATTGGATGTGTCTCCCCGTTGTCAATTTTGGCTTGACGAAGCTAGTGTTACCTGAAGGCATAGCGGTGGCCACGCTCCGGTCAGTGACAGACGACCACGTCACTGCTTTTGCAGCCGACGCGTCTCCAGATCCTCCTGATAACCCTCAGGATGCCTTGAACCTCGACGGCCCATTATGTCCCATGGTCGCTCCGGACCTCGCTCCTGGCCAAGCAGCCGCCCTATATCGCCTTTTGCTTTCCTATCGCAACATATTTGGCACTGACAATCGCCCACTTGGTCAGACGTCCCTTGTTAAGCATCGGACAAACACTGGTGATGCTGTTCCCATTCATCGCCGACCGTATCGCGTGTCCACGGCAGACCGGCAAGTTATTCAGCAGGAAGTCAACAAGATGCTCGCCAAAGGCATTGTTGAGCCCTCGTCGAGCCTTGGGGCGTCGCCGGTGGTGTTCGTCAAAAAGAAAGATGGCACGTGGCGTTTCTGTGTTGATTACCGCCACCTAAACCGAATCACTAAAAAGGACGTTTAGCCGTTACCACGAATTGACGACGCTCTTGATTGTCTTCACGGTGCCAAATACTTTTCGTCCATTGACCTTCGATCTGGTTATTGGCAGATTTCCGTCGATGACCAAGACCAAGAAAAGACCGCTTTCGTCACTCCAGATGGCCTCTACCAGTTTAAGGTTATGACGTTTGGTTTATGTAATGCCCCCGCCACGTTCGAACGGATGATGGACTCTCTGCTTCAAGGTTTCAAATGGTCAACTTGCCTTTGTTACCTCGACGACGTCCTTGTGTTTTCTCCTACATTTGAGACGCACCTTGAGCGCGTCGCAGCTATCCTTGACGTCTTCCGCAAGGCTGGGTTCCAATTAAACTCATCAAAGTGCCACTTCGGGCGCCGACAGATTACAGTGCTCGGCCATCTCGTCGATGCTTCCGGCGTACAACCCGACCCGGAGAAGGTTCAAGCAGTAGCAGCTTTTCCTGTACCTCAGTCTGTCAAAGACGTCCGGAGTTTTGTGGGGCTCTGCTCTTATTTCAGACGGTTTGTGAAAGATTTCGCAGTAATCGCTCGACCACTCACTGAACTTCTGAAGAAAGACGTGCCTTTTACGTGGGGTTCCCGTGAGGCTGCCGCATTTTCACGCCTTATCACGCTTCTGACCAATCCACCGATCTTGGCCCACTTGGACCCGTCCGCACCTACAGAGGTCCGAACCGATGCCAGTGGTTATGTGATCGGCGCAGTCTTAGCGCAACGACCACACGGACACGACCGCGTTATAGCCTACGCTAGCCGGCTCCTGACAACTGCAGAGCGCAACTATTCGATTACCGAGCGCGAATGTCTTGCTCTCGTCTGGGCTGTTTCAAAGTTCCGCCCATATTTATATGGCAAGCCCTTCTCAGTAATCACGGACCATCATGCGCTGTGTTGGCTTTCGTCGCTCAAGGATCCTACTGGTAGGCTCGGTCGTTGGGCTCTCCGACTACAAGAATATCCCTACACAGTGACGTACAAGTCGGGACGCCAACACCAGGACGCAGATTGCCTCTCTCGCTACCCAGTCCAAGACCCGACCTCTACGTCTGATACTGACACCGACGCCTGCGTTCTCTCTGTTTTTCCACTGGTCCATGTCGCCGACGAGCAGCGCCGTGTCCCGTCCTTGCGTGTCATCATTGACCGCCTGGAATCGTCACTTGCCGACCACTCCCTTCGCTTATTCACACTTCAAGATGGCGTACTCTACCGCCACAACGTTCACCCCGACGGCCCAGCATTACTCCTTGTGATGCCTAAACACCTTCGCTCGGCTGTTCTCCACGAACTTCACGACCTCCCCACTGCCGGTCACCTCGGTGTGTCAGGTACCTACGACCGGATCCGCCGACCCTTCTTTTGGCCAGGGCTTGCTCGCTCCGTTCGAAGATACGTAGCTGCGTGTGAGAAATGCCAGCGACGCAAGACACCGTCGACGCTCCCTGCTGGGTACCTTCAACCAATTGACATTCCCGCGGAACCATTCTTTCGGGTTGGTTTAGATTTACTTGGTCGTTTTCCTCTTTCTACCTCTGGGAACAGGTGGATCGCTGTGGCCACAGATTACTCCACGCGCTACGCCATCACCCGAGCGCTCCCTACAAGCTGCGCCACAGATGTTGCCAACTTTCTTCTACGCGACGGGATTTTATTACATGGAGCTCCGCGACTTCGCACAGACCGTGGCCGGACATTCCTGTCAAAAGTTATAGCGGACATCCTGCAGTCCTGTGCCACGAGGCGCAAGCTATCCACGTCATACCATCCGCAAACGAATGGCCTCACGGAGCGTCTTAATCGCACTCTCACAGACATGCTCGCGAAGTATGTGTCTTCCGACCACACTGACTGGGACCTCGCTCTACCGTTTGTCACCTTTGCGTATAATTCCTCGCGCCACGACACAGCCGGTTATTCGCCATTTTTCCTTCTGTTCGGCCGAGAACCAGCACTGCCCCTCGAGACAAGCATCCCTGTTCACGCAGCACCCACCAGTTAATATGCACTTGACGCCGTCGCCCGCGCTGTCCACGCAAGGGAAATTGCCCGTGGCCGCCTTCTGCACTCCCAAGAGAGTCAACGGCGTTTGTACGACCAGCGACACCGCGACGTGCACTTCCCGCCTGGTTCTTTGGTGCTTCTATGGTCTCCGTCGCGTCAGGTCGGCCTGTCAGAAAAACTGCTGTCTCGTTACACAGGCCCCTACCGAGTGATTCGTGTCGTGACTCCCGTCACCTACGAGATCGCCCCTGACGCCCCATCTGCTTCCCAGTCCAGTGATATCGTGCACGTTACACGACTGAAGCAGTATCACCCTCCCAGTGATGACATTTAGACGCTCCGGGACGTCGCTTCTGCCGCCGGGGGATTATGCTACACGCGTGTGGTATTTGGTTGTTTGAACGAGGCGCGCGGGCGCCTAGACGAAGAAGACGAACTGCTCTGGGCTCTCGAGCTATCGGCTGATCTGGCCAGCGCTGCAGCTATCTTTTGTAAATATACTTGTAAATAGTGTCCTGTACTTAATTCTTCGTTCGCGTAACAATATCGCTCAATTGTGTCATCTACACAATTATTTTCATGTGGATACGCCTTGCAGTCTCACCAGATACAATTTGTAAATTGTAATGTGTGCTGTGAGTTCATTAGTTAAAAACCTAAACAGTGCCTTTTTCGCAAATAGTCAAAACTCATTTAAAATGTATCGTGCAAGCAATGCCCGCCAATTTGATTGGACAAGTACAAGTACAGTAATTGCGCTATCTGCCACAGGATTTTTTTAATTCATTAATATTAAATAAACGTCTGGATTCCACCTGATAGAATGTAATCAGAGAGTTTCACTCTGTGCGATTGTGAGAGCATTTGATTAAATATTTTCTTTTTGTATTTATGCTGTTCTGTCTTGGAAGTTTTTTTTTATATGGGCGTGAGTTTGCTACTATATTGGGATAGCGCAGGTAATAAATAAACAATAAGAACGGGTCTCTCAGAAGATATTTGCGAAGCAGCACCCGGCAGCTCTGGCTGTCTGAATGGAGCACCACCCGTGGCCAGAAAAAAAATCGGAACGACAACTCAAAATGGCAAAAAGAGGACAAACAAGAATCAAATCAAATCAAATCAAACCAGGTTTGTTCTTTCCATAAGGAAATGGAGGGAGGCCTGAACAAAAAGTTCAACCTAGTTCACTTGAGAAAGGCTCAGACCCCCGTTTACAAGGCAGACAGCAGTGGTGATCAGGGAAAAAAAAAAGAGAAAAATGCACGTAGGAAAAAAAAGCACATAGTAATACAATTCAGTTGCAATTTTACAAGTGTGATACAAATATAATGAGATGCAAGACAGAATAATACGGTAATATAATGCAATATATCACTGTAACATAATATTATTACCGTGGTATAATGGATGCAAAAGAAAATATGAAGCACATAATGTAAATCAATGTGCATTGAGACAATTATACAAAATATAGACAATGTAAATGCAAGGTGTCCTACAGTTGCATAACAAAAAAAAGTACGTAGAACGAAAGAAACGCTCTACATGCGTACTTACGCCGATTAGCTGCAGCAGCAATAGCGTACGGATCACTGGAAAAGCCGCCGTAAACAAGCGGTACGAGGGCCAACAGGAGTAATATGAAAGCCATATCTGTGTAACACAATTGGAGTCAAATTAGATGGAGGTTAATTTCTGCACATGATATCAAATATCTGATAATTCGCCCATTGGTTACCTGGTATTTTCATCACCACTGGCAAATAAAATATTAGACCAAGCGCGAAAGACGTGCTATCTAACTCAACATAAACCTAATTATTCAACGCTGTTCTTCGCAGTTGCTCTATTGAAAAAGAAGGGCACGTGGGGTAGAGGAGGGAGGAGAAATCTTCAGCGCGTAAATAACACTAACGAACATGTCTGTCTGCTACAACGTGCGTCATTGGCTGCTTCCTGTCATGCTTAAAATGGAACCTTCACACGATGCCGCGAAGTGCGAGACCTCGCGGTTTTCCCGTGTCCTGTGGCGCCAAAATCATACGCGAACACGGCAGCGCCTCTTCTTTGTCATTGCCGCAGTCTTTAGGCCTGATTGACCCACCCGTCATCTCCCCCGTCCTGTCATGATGATGATGATCCTCTCACTACCCCTTGGATCAACGCGCGGATTTTATCCTCCTGATTTCTTTCGTGCCATATTTGCTAATGTCCTGGTTATCAAAATTATCGGACATTAGCTTGCTTTCAGTTCTGTTTAAAATATTCACCAAGATAATTTTCAGTCAACCAAGAGAACAGGCTGGCTTCAGGAAGGGATATAGCACGATGGATCACATCCATGTCATCAATCGGGTACTCGAGAAATATTCGTAGCACAATGAACACCTCTAGATTGCTTTCATGGAATATGAAAAGGCATTTGACTCAGTAGAGATACCAGCAGTCATAGAGGCATTGCGTAGTCAAGGAGTACAGGAGGCAAACGTGAATGTCTTGGCAGATATTTAGAAAGATTCCATAGCTATCTTTGTTCTCAACAAGAAAAGTAGAAAGTTACCTATCAAGAAAGAGGTCAGGCAACGAGACACAATCTCTCCGATGCTGTTCCCTGCTTGCTTGAATAATTATTCAGACTGGAAAGGCTTAGGATTGAGTCTCATCACCCTTCGGTTTGCAGATGACATTGTCCTATTCAGCAACAATGGATGCGAATTACAAAAAATGATTGAGGACCTTAACCGAGAAAGTGTACGACTGGGGTTCAAGATTAATTTGTGAAGATTATTTGGGTTGAGAAAAATTTGGTAAAATAATTGAACCCCGAAGTATAAATTCCGCTTCCTACAGTCAGTATAATGTAACTGTCTCTCAGAAACGCAACAAATATTACGAAACTCAGACCTCGCGCTATCTGCAGAAAAGCATTTCTGCGTTTTACATTTGCTATTAGAGTAGGCGGCATTGGAGTTGGGTGAGAGCTAAAGCTTCCTCTTAAGATAATCGGCCAGTGTAGCTAGCATCTGTTTTTAAAGATGAACCGTTGAGGACACGCTCTTGTCCTGACAACCACTGGTGCCGTGGCAGGGACAAGATAGGGTGGATGATGTGAATCAGGCCTAAGCGTGACGGCGACAAACCAATTCACCCGCACACTTATTGTGCCTGAGTTGGCACACGTTTAGTGTCACTTAGCTCGATACTGGGTGCTACTCAAAGCTTCAACATGTCTGGCAAGTCAACGCCCCTTGAGACCTCTCCGGCTTGCAAATAAGACATTTTCGTTTTGTTGAATGAATTATACAATAAATTTTACCGCATAACATGATTTTAATGTAAGTTTTGAAACATTTATTGCTCGCCTCATCAAGCTCCAAACCGCGGCCATTGAAGTGTGCTTTCTGCCACACAAAACGCTTTAAGGTGGGTATAAAAAAAGCAACGCATGATGTAGCCTATTTCACTTGCTTTCGTTTGCAACGGTAACCATCTCTGGCATTAACAGAATTTGGAAACATCTAGTCTTCAACTGTAACCAATACATGTTGACAACTTTTGCAATAAAAAAAGTTATTCGTGCAATTTGTCGCTTGTTCTTACTTTTCGCAAGGTATTCTCCTCAGAGTGGCGTTCAGTCCCCTTAAATTCAGCTTCGCAAAAGGTGCGTTATAATGTAAGTGAATTGCACTGTACTCTTTGTTATTTTTTATTTAAATAATTGTTTTCTACATTAACAGGTAAACATGTATGTCTAGGATACAGGCAACAACATAAAAGATTCGGCTTGGGGGCACCCCCGAACTGTCAGGCACAAATATGTCACATACAAAAAATTCACCGACAATTACGCTGCTTCCTAATACGAAATTTGAGCGCACCTCTATACGTGTTTTCATTACGCGTGTCAATATTTTGTATGGCGATTACATAGGTACACGCTTTATATTAGGAAGAGAACGCTGTGGCTAGCACGCTTCGTTTCTATGGAGACGACGCGCGCTATTCTGGCGCCATATCGCAGCCATCGTCGCCGCGAAGGCGCCCGTACGCCCTTATCGGCGGTGGTTGATGAGGCTCTGGAGTGCTGGCTTCGAGTCGCAGAGCACTGCCACCGGTTGCCCAGGAGGGTGCTCAGCCAGGACTACGGCGGCTAGGTGGAGCCCCGCTAGTTCTACCGCAGTGGAAATCGCGTCGAAGGGGATCCGACATTGTCTGTTGAACGCCCTCGCCGGGATGGTGCAGGCTGCAGCGGCCGATCCGTTCGCCAGGACTGATCCATCTGTGTAGACCAGCAGACTTCCTTCCAGCTACTCATGGAGTTTGCAGGCTGCAGCCTATTACAGTGCTTCAGCTGGTGTCGTTTAGTCGCTCCATTGAGCGGGAGGTGGACACCCGCTGGTCGATGGTGTGGTGGAGGCAGCAGGATTGCCACAGTGGGGTCTGTGATCACCTCATCGTACAGGATGCACAGACTTGCCATCCTTGAGGACGGCTAGCTGCGGAGTCTAGCCAGCAGGACTCCGCTGTTCGGAGCACGATGAAGGTGGTCAATGTGCCCCAGGGTGCATTCGAGCATCCCCAGAAAGAGCGGCCATTCACCAGCCTCTGCCAGTGTTGCAGCAACCAGTGAATGCATTGGGAGCCATATGATGCTCCTAATAGCACCTCTGTGCAGAACCTCCAACTGCTCTCTCCTGGCCGGTGTGAGGTTGACCAATGGAAGGGCATACAAGAGCACAGACGTTGCTGCGGCCTGGTTCAGCGGTAGTGGTGCAGCAGCATGGCCACAGCCCTGCTGCTGCACCTTGCTGACAGCTCCCTGCACCCGGCGCACCTTGGCAGTGGCGGCTTGGCTGCAGGAATCCACGTGAGCCGATGGTTAATGGCTAGCCCCACGTAAGTGACCATTTGCTTCCAAGGTAGGGCACGACCAGCAAGCTTCAGCTGCTTAGTGTAGCGTCGAGCTGAGGCCGGTGGATCAACAAGCATGACATCGGTCTTGGCTGTGGAGACGCTGAGGCCAATGCTACCAAGGAATGCGGTCAACGCATATAGTGCCCGTTGTAGCGAGCACCGAATGGATGGCATGGACTTCCTCGGGCCCCGGCTCCAGAGTTCCACGTCGTCGGCATAAATAGAGCAGCGAATAGGGAACCGTGGGTCCACCGGGAGAGATGTGGGAAGGCCACAAGAGCCATGTTAAACAGGAAAGGGCTGAGCACCGATCCCTGTGGGACGCCAGTCGTGATATCCCTGGGCTCGCTAAGTTCCTGTCCAACGGGCACTTAGGCGCCGGCAACACGGCGACTGCGCAGGCCGTTTCCCTTCTGCTCCTCGTTCACTTTTCTGCTAAGCCTATCAACTCCCGCTGCGCAGCCCGTTCGCTTTCATCTTTCGCTGTGGTCGTTCGATCGATTACGAGGGACGCTGAGGCACGCCGGCACTCACAGCAAGAACGGGTGCCTGAGGGTGCCTGAGAAACGGGTGCCTGAAATGCCTGAACGGGTGCCTGAGAAACTGGTTTGAAATCTCTATACCCTTCAGTCACGGTGTAAAACATCTGTGGGCGCGACTTATTTTTGCCCATTCTTTGCAGCTGTGAATAGACCACAAAAATTAAGTTTAGAGTAAAACGAACGTTGTGCTTACGTCAACTACCTTCATTTCTTCTTCGCCCCCTGAATTTTCGCTGGCATTATCAGATTACATTTCGCCGCACGTTAGTTGATCACTAATTATGGCTGGATATTTTAATCTGCCATCAATTGATTGAACTTGCAGCACCCCATCTCACCTGCTCTACAATACATTACAAGCTATAATGCTGACACGTGACTTAGTTCAAGTTGTTCATGAAACCACCCGTGAATCTGAAGGAGGTGGGGCAATATTGGATCTCGCATTTGTTAGAAGAATTATTGTTCATTGTGTCGTTCGTGTAGAGGATGGTATATCGGACTATATAAGTTAGTTCTTTTTTCTTGCACCCTAAATACCTGCGCGAAGACTCGGTCTAAGAGCAAAACTGTCAAAAACTTTAATCAGGCAAATGATAACGCAATTCTCAACGAGCTATGGGAGTTAGTAGATAGATTGGGAAATCATGATGCTACTGCTTTGTGGAATAAGTTTAAAGAAACTGTTCAAAAATGCTTTGAAAATTTTGTTCCCGAGAAGCATCTCAAGTCAAATCGCCACAACCCCTGGGTTGATATATAGGCACATTATACGTTTGCAGCGCAGGATTAAATGAGCAAAGAAGAAAACAGCCGTCAATAAAGAATCGGCTCCGTCAACTCCGAGAAGAATTGTACCGTGCTTTGCAATGTTCAAAAAACAAATATGTCGACAATAATTTGCCTAGTTTTATTACAACGAATCCTCAGAAGTTCTGGCGTTTTCTCAGCTCAAAAGCTAAACAAATAGACAAAATAAATAACACCGATGTGCATATAACGGAGTCCAGGGAAATAGCTGATGTGTTAAATGAACACTTCCATTACGTATTTTCTCCGACTGAAGGCGATATCCAATCATTTAAACGTTCAATATTTGATTATAACTGTATATATGTTGAAGGTGTCTTTTCTCTTATTGAACCTTAAAAAAGATCTTCACCCGCCGTGGTCGCGCAATAGCTATGGTGTTGGGCTGCTGAGTACGAGGTCGTGGGATGCCGCATGGCGGCCGCATTTCGATGGCGGCGAAATGCGAAAACACCCGTGCACTTAGATTTATGTGCACGTTCAAGAACCCCAGGTGGTCCAAATTTCCAGATTCCCCCACTACGGTGTGCCTCATACTCAGATCGTGGTTTTGGCACGTAAAACCCCATAATTTAATTTAAAGAAACATCTTCAGTCGGTACATATACTATTCCCAATTCTTTTTTGCGCTGGTATGCCCAGCCTGTGTCATATATTCTCAGCGCAATTTTTCGTTCCTGTTTAAAACTGGCTATCATTCCAGGTGATTGGCGCGTCGCCCGGGTAGTGGCAGTTCACAAAAAAGGAGACCGCTTACAAAAAGAAAAATACCGCCCAATATCCTTGATTTCATCCTGCTGCAAAATGCTTGAACACATCCTCATACATTTCATAACCGAATTCCATGAACATAATAAACTGCTATCTAATCACCAGCATGGATTTCGCAAAAACCTTTCAAGAATCACACATCTTACTACTACTATTCCTTAGATCGCTTCTACCCTCGATTCGGCCGGACAGATTGATTTGGTCATTTTGGATTTCAGCAAAGCTTTTGATCGTGTATCCCGTAGTAAACTTCTAAACAAGCTTCACACATTTGGCCTACCATCTTTTCCTATAAATTGGATCAAACGGTACTTGTCCAACCGAACTAAGTTTCTGCATGTCGATGGGTACTCGTCCAAGCGTTTGACAGTTACGTCTCGCGTGCCTCAGGGGAGGGTCTTGGGGCCCATTTCTTTCTCATGTATGTGAACTATATTACCACTGCTGTGTTTCCTTATGTTCAAATTAGGTTGTTTGCTGACGACTGTTTGATTTTCAAAAATGTGACGTGCCAGAACGACCAGATTTCGTTAAACTGTAGTCTAGCGAAAATTCGCGAATGGTGCACAGCATGGTCAGTGTCCCTAAACTCCGAGAAAACGGTGCTGCTACGCGTAACCAATAAAAAACAACCATTTTTATTCACGTATCCAATTAATAACGACACCGTAACGGAAGCCACAGAATACAAATATGTGGGATTGACAATTACTAACAAACGTACGTGGTCCTCCCACATCCAAAACATTTGTTCAGCAGCTACTCGGTAACTCGGCTTACATATAGACACCAACTAAAAACACCGTATATCTATGAAGTGAATGATGATGAGTGGGCGAAGCACCGGGGGATCATCCGGGTAACCGTGAATCCCCCGACGCCGGCAAACGGACCCAGAGGCGGCGAGAGCGCGGAAAGCGGCGGCAAAACGCCAGAAGCGTTCTCTACTTGAGGTTGGTTGCGCCGATGCTCGGTTCAAGCGCGAGCTTCGCGAGCCCTCAGCTCCGGGTCCGCATGCCGGCGTTGCCGTGCTGCTGCAGCTTCGCAAGCCCTCAGCTCCGGGTTCGCTTGCCGGCGTTGCCGTTTTGCTGCAGCTTCCTGCGCCCTAGACTCCGGGTCCACTTGTTTTCTGCGTCGCCGTGCTGCAGCAGCTTTGCGAGCCCTCGACTCCGCTTGCAGTTGAGCCGCCACTCTCGCCTTTTTATCCATAGCGGTCGCGCCGTTATCAGAAGCGACCGTTATCATCCGTGGCTGAAGAGCGAAAGAGCGCGCGCGTCGGGAACGAACGCCCTTGTGCACCGCAGCGCCCCTAGTGGACTCTATGCAAATCAGAGCTACGGGCGACGACGAGGGGGACAAGGCTCGGCCCTAATGTGCTTCGCCCCTTTCTACACGCCATCTGATGCAAAGCTTCTTGCCTACAAAACTTTTGTTCTGCCTATAGTTGAATACGCGAGCGCAGTTTGGGATTCCCACTATCAAAACGATAAGCATAGGCTCGAGATGGTACTGAGGTGGGCAGTACGCTTTATGTTTAACCAATGTAAGAGAACAGATTCACCGTCATCCATAATGCTGCAAAACGAAATTCCAACTTTAGAGCAGCGCAGAAAAAGAGCGAGAAAAATTTTTATTCTTGTTTTATCACGACAAACTGAATGTGAATGCGCGCGCATATATTCAGCCATTTCTGTCGCGCACGTCGTGAAATCGGCATGCACAAAATCTACTTCCATATCGAAACGCGCACTAACCTTTTCAAGTATTCATTTTTTCTGCGAACAATTACTGAGTGAGAAAAAATTGTTTCGTCAGAATCTGCAAGTGCTTTTGAAAGTGTGCTGATTGATTTATTAGTACTTTCGCATTTTGTCTTTTTTTTATCTAGATGTTTCATTGATGTAGTGTTATTTCATGAATTGCGAACATTTAATTTGTAAGCCCAACGCATTTCGGGGGAGTGTTCCTTTTTGTTTATTTTTTCTCCATCGTCCTGCTGTTATGAGTGGCACTCAATTGTTACCTGTATTTTATTATCTGGGCAGGTTGCACCGGGTTCCTTTAATGGTTCTGGTTGCACTTACACGTTTGCTTTGTTTTCTTTTCTTAGTTTTTTTTTCTTATTATCCACTTTGTGTGCTTCTGTGCCGCGCGGCTTCATTCGTGCCACAAAACTTAGAACAGTATAATCAATTACAGTATACTCTAAATGCAAAAATAAAAATTTGCACTTCTAAGGGAAAAATTTTTTCTCCAAAGCTTCTAGCTAAGGAAGCTTTGGAGAAGGCACCACAATGTTTCACTGGAGGCGTGACGTGGGAAGTTTTTGTAGCAATTTCCCTCTTTGTAACCGTTCCCTCTTCGTTTTTCTCTCTCTCAAAATAATGTTTTTTTTTCTTTCTAGTAATGCTTGCAACCAATAAATAACTTGTGCATGTAATTCGCGCTAGTTATTCAATTCTGATTTTGTGAAGAAAGCGTCATTAGTGATGGCACGATAATTACATGCTTAATCACTCTATTATTGTGACTAATCATAAAATGCAGAAATGGTCATTCTACCACCTTTACTTCCTCTTATTAGAGTTTGGAGCACCTTGGCACAAAAGCATGTAAATTTCATACACTTATCGACAGTCGATAATAATTCTTGGAAGGGGATATAGATCCCTACATATGAACTGGTCCAGCCAGCTGTCATTCGCACTTGAGGCACACTGATGAGTGACTGGAAGACAATTTCACTGTACCCTGTGGATACTTTCACCAAATTCTTCAGCTTCATCACGTGTTCCTCAATATTCAAGAAAATAGCGGGTAACACTTTGAGCGTCGTATTATGAGCACAGCAGGAGATGCGCATTTGTGCCTGCTTGTGCGGGACTATGTGTGCGTAAAAAGTAGGGGTGGGCGAATAGTGATTTTTGAGACCAAATCGAATAGAGCCAGAAGTGAATCGAATCGGATATCGAATATTTTTCGAACAATGAATAGTCGCTTTATTAGAAGTAATACAAAACCATGTTGACGTCCCAGTATTGTTAAAATGAGCAAGTTTCCGTCATTGCACAGTACGTTGTGAAGCGTTCTTTATTAAAAGCACAAATGGAGAATTAGGAGCAAAAAAGGTGTTCCTTCGCATGCACAGGGCTCTTCAGAGAGTGAGAATGATCGCTGTACAGCTTTTAAGGCATAGCTACCTAATTGACGTAGCCTGCTCCACTATGCAAGTTCTCATGTTTTATGTCTAATTAGGCCCACGGGGGTGAAAACTTACCGTGCTATTACTCCAATTTTATGTTTATTTAGGCGCAGTTGACATTTTGAAATATTCGAAAAGTACTCGAACGTTATTCGCATATACCAGTAGTAACTACTCCATTCAAAGACCAAATCGAATAGGACACTATTCGATTATCTATTCTAAAGCTTCGAATAATCGCACACCCGTAGTAAAATGTAACTGATATATTATTTATGGTTGCCCGTACAGAACAAGTTAAGGACTGCACAAAGAGCGATGACACGAAACACATTAGGCCTAACGTTAAGAGACAGGAAGAGAGCGGTGTGGATCAGAGGGCGAACGGGGATAGCCGATATTCTAATTGTCATTAAGGGAAAAACCTGCAGCTGGGCAGGCCATGTAATGCGTAGGATGGATAACCGGTGGACCATTAGAGTTACAGAATGGATGCCAAGAGAAGGTGAGCGCAGTCGCGGATGGCAGAAAACTGAGTGAGGTGATGAAGTTAGGAAATTTGCAGGCGCAAGCGGGAATCAGCTAGCGCAAGACAGGGGTAATTGGAGATTGCAGGGAGAGACCTTCGTCCTGCAGCGGACAGAAATGTAGGCTGATGATGATGATGATGATTCTCCTCATCGCATTACTGGTTGGCCATCCTAGGCAATCAGACCCAGCAGAGCAGACTGAGCTGCAAATTATTGTAGTTGTACTGAAGAAGAGGGACGATGCAGTGGGGCATCCTTACCAGCGCTAGTATAGTGTCTAGTCTAGTCTAGTGGGTCATTCTCTCCAGCGCATCACTCGGACTGCGCCACTCGCGCTCGCGGTTTCCTGAACTGGCCGAACGGTCAGCCCTAATGCTTGCATGCAATAAACGCCTTTACATAGTGAAAGTTTGCGCATAAAGCAACACATACCGGACTTCATTCCTCTTGTCTTGTCGCTTCGGTCTGCCCGTTAGCACTCAGTCGTTCAGCACTGCAGTCGTTCAAACAGAAGTGCTTTATATACAGAACTGAGGCTAAAAAAAATCGCACAGGCGTTCAACTCAGGACACTTTCTCATCTGTCACTGTGCGATGTCACCTACTTTGTCTACTCGATGTGGAGTAAGATCATGAATAATATTGAGCTCAGATATAAAAATAATATAATCGGGCACGATGAACTACGTTATTTGTGGCACATTCCGTTAGGAATGTAGCAGAGGCGTTACTGTGCCCTTCGTACAAGATACGGGGTGATCTAGTTTATATTGTAAAGAATATTTTAAAAAGCCGGCAGATCCTTCGCCCTGTGGGAATCGATGTTATGCGAAGCATTGTGCGGGGAGAATGCCAAGTTAACGAAACGACCACGAGAGCACCAAGACGTAGGCGGCTCTTTCATGACCTACATGACAAGCATGTCATGACATTGATGTCATGAGTCTTCAGGAGTCTCTTTAGCTACACCTATTAGACCTTAGGGCGAAAGCCTTAGTCGTACTCGTGACCATGATTTCTACCACCATCCTTTAGTGTTTCCTTCAATTAGTACCGACGTCCGAACCGATTTAAGTGGTTTTTTAGTGTTAACATTTTTTTCGCTGAATTAATATTTTTTTTCTGAATCATGCTCCTGACGGAGTTCTACCATCATCCTTTAGTGTTTCTTTCACTTAGTGCCCCCGTCCGAACCCATTCCAGTGGCTATTGAGTGTTAATCTTTTTTCGCTGAGTCAATGTCATTTTGCTGAGTCATGCTCATGAATATGACTTCTACCAGCATCCCAGATTGCGAACAAAATAGTTCCCAGATTGCAAACAAAATACAAGGGCGTTGCAGTTACTTGTGTTTTGTTAAAGCGTTTTGTTACAGCGTTTCGTTAAAAATGTAAGTATAACAACAGCGCATGTTTCCGGCGAGTTTGAGGGCCCATATTTGATGTCATTCTGGAAGTTCATTCTTTGTGGATACACCTTTGCAATCTCACCGGTCTCAAATCGTAAATTGCAAATGTGTGTAAATAACTAATTAGGAAATATTTTGTGAATTTTTCCTAATTAGTCTAAAATTTCATGCAATTTCTTGTGCAAGTAATGCCCGCCTCTCTAAGCAATCCAGCTCAAGGACTAGAATGAAGTTCTCTGCAAAACGCATGTTTTTTTTTAATGCCGACAGCATAAATAAGATTAGCCTGTACAGTGTTGCAGTTATAGTGTAAAGAACAACGTTGGTCATATAGGTGGCAAGAGCAAAAATAATGCTATACAGGGTGTTTCAGCGAACACTTTCAAAATTTATTTAAGGTTGCCTGTGGCAGATAGCCGAATTCTAGTTAATGAGCTGGTCTACTCGAAGGGGCGGACATTACTTGCACAAAAAATTGAAATGCATAATCGACTAATCAACAAAAATTCACTAATTAAGTTTTTAACTTATTACCTGAGGGCCCATATTGCAATTTACAAATTGTAGCCGTGGAGTTCGCAAAGCGGATCCACTTGGAATTAATTCTGAGGTTGACACCAGTTTCGCGATAATAATTACCGAACTTTGAACCGAATTTTGTGTTTCAATGCATAAAGCGACGTTCTGTTAAGAAATTAACTGGAACGCCAATGCATTTCTCCGCAAAGTTCGGGAATTAATATCTCGAAACTGCTGTCATCCTCAGAATTAATTCCAAGTGGATCCGCTTTGCGAACTCCACGGCTACAATTTGTAAATTGCAATATGGGCTGTCAGGTAATTAGTTAAAAAGTTAATTAGTGAATTTCTGTTGATTAGTCGATTATGCATTTCAATTTTTTGTGCAAGTAACGTCCGTCTCTTCGAGTACATCAGCTCATTAACTATAATTGGGCTATCTGCCACAGGTAACCTTTAAGGATTGTTGAAAGTGTTCGCTGAAACACCCTATATATATATATATATATATATATATATATATATATCAGAAAAAGCCATTCTGGGTCCGGGTAAATATTCACAGTGAAGTAGACGTGCGGAGTATAGGCACCGGGTGGCCGTTCTAAGGCGCCAGCGGCGCGCCGGCGATATGCTGGGAAACAGCGCCGCGAACGGCAGCTGTCGGAGCACTGGCATGTGAAGCAGACGACGGGGCGAAGGCGCTCGATCGGTGCTTCCAGTGATTTGGCACTGCGGGTTTTAAGGGCTGACGCACCGGAAAACGCATTTTCGTGTGTCTGCTTTTGAGAAAGGTCGTCTCGTGTACGAGGAAGATCACATTCGTGGCGTCAAGTAGTATATAAAGCAGAAAACTTCTTCTTTCTGGGGTTTTACGTGCCAAAACCAGTTCTGATTATGAGGCACGCCGTAGTGGAGGGCTCCGGAATAATTTCGACCACCTGGGGTTCTTTAACGTGCACTACAACGCAAGCACACGGGCGTTTTTGCATTTCGCCTCCATCGAAATGCGGCCGCCTGGGCCGGGATTTGATCCCGCGACCTCGGGCTCAGCAGCGCAACGCCTTAGCTGACTAAGCCACCCCGCCGGGTATAAAGCAGAAAACGAGCGCAAATTGCGATGCAAATGCACCACGCGAACATAGCTCCGCGGCAAGCCAAGATATGGAACTCCAGCAGTTATATTCCAGATGTTATTTTGCTGTGCGCGTTAACATTCTCGCGTATTTAATCACGTAAATAGGCGAAGAACACAAAAATTATGGACAAAAAAAAGGAGACATCCGTCTTCCTTATTCTGTTTCTTGAGCTGCTTCGCCGATCGCACATGTGTCAGTCGTTCTCTGTCCGTTGTAGTTCTTTTATCTTTGCAATGCTTCCCCATTCTTAATTGCTTATAAACAAGCCCAATCTTCAGCCACGGCCCATTTTATATAGCTTAGCGCGACGGGAGCCGTCGGTGGCGGCGAGTGTGAACACGCCAATGCGTTGGCGTTCGTCGTCGATGCACAGCACAGTCATGTGCCGGACGCAACCAGAGTTGGGAATTGCTAGGAAGGCAAATGTACATTAAAAGGAAGTCTGATAGACTGATAAGACGGCAAAATGACTACAAATCTGAGTGTTCGCCTTCGGTGCCCAAGCTCCGGAACCGTTACACTGCGGAGGCGAAGACAGGCAAGTGGGACACGAAGCTCTTGCGCATGAACGTCTCTTTTATTAACGTTAGAACAACTAGACCATAACAAATCAGGCTCGGAAATGTACAGTGCCCAGCGATTGAAGCGCTGGCAGCGCGCCGCTGCCTCCGTTTTTTTTTTCTTTTTTTTTTTCGCGCCACAGTTGAGCGCCGTGGGACCAAATGCAGTCATAATGCGTTACGAAGGTTCTCGCTTTCATTCTACACCACAATGCATCAGTTTGGCGTCCCCAGCGCTAACAGTCAGTGTTAACTGCAATATCTAATAGTTGCGATGTGCAGTTGTTAACTTTATCGGGTGACTGCGTGTCACCGCTTAACAAATGTTATCGCTCAGCGCAGCACGCGCCTGCGTGTATCGAATGTTCTCGATGGTTCTATCCGCTGGCTGTTGTCACATAAGCTTTTGTAATGTGATTGTGTGCGCGAGTCGCGACCATGGGGGTAGCAATTGTGGTGTACTTTCTGGAAGACTAGCGGGCAGTTGCGATTACTCTGGAACCTTCGATGGCTCATGTATAAAATGCGACGCAATTTACAAGCAGATCAGATTTTCGACAGTCGCCGACCGTGTTCGCCGCTATCATTGGGCTTTGAGTGTAGCCTGCTTTTCTTTGCACAGGTTCGCCCAACAAAGAGTTAGTTTAGCCATTCACAATTTTGCGACTGCGTTACAATATGACAATATGACAACGTGGCAATATGAACGGGAGAAGGCAAACCGAACGGCTCGATTAATAATCTAAACCCTATAAAGCCAGCAGATCACGATGTCAAGGGAAGCCACCGGGAGACTAGCTATGGTTGAAATTGAAGTGTTGAACATAATAAGGAAAATGGAACTGAAAGTGGACGAAACGATTATGTGTCGCCGGTGAGAGACAAATACACAACCTCCGCATTACGCGTGCGTTGTACTACTAAATATGCTACGGCGACGGCTATCAATCCTTCGATTAAGTTGGATATTTATGTTTACCTATCTTGTCCTGGGAGTATTATTCAGCGCCAGTCAGAGCCATGGTGGGCGGATGCGAAACATGATGGCGTCACGTAAGGCGTGAACTTAGGGGAGCAGGCACGTGGCTAAGCCCTCGTATGCTACCTAATGACACCAAGGCTGCCAGATTCGAGACCTTCTTTGTCAATGAACGAGAGGAAGGAAAGGAATGGGCTCGATTTTTGTCGATCATGACCATATTGTGATCGCGTAGGAGATCTAGAGCGGTGTTTAATGAAACACAACAGCGAATGCTCCAAACCACAGAATCAGAAAACAGTCGGCCTTGTCTTCTTCCGTTCTCGAGCTGCCGGCACATGCCATACTGTAACATAAATCCCCGGGGGGAAAAGCGCCATCCCGGTGATGCCCAAGGTATATAGTGCTTGTCCGAGTGGTAGGGCTTGAGCCTCGATATGTGAACAAGTTCTGTGTGCAAGCTTTTCGTAGAGGCACACGTGACGAGAAGGCCGCCAGAGGAGGACCAGTGAGCCAGGATCAAAGTGGGCATCTCGTTTGTGGCGATCGTAAAGCGTTTTATGAACAGTCTGAGACGCTACAAGACGGTCACGGGCAACGCGTCGGGCAGTTTCAGTGCGGGCAAAGGCATCCAGGTTGTAGGAGCAAGTCAAAGATGAATTCGTTGGATGCAAGGAATCAAATCGCAGGAGTGCGTTGTGGCTATACAAAACATAGAAAGGTGAATAACCCACAGTGTCATGGCGCGAAGTGTTATAAGCGAAGGTGACAAAGCGCAATGTACAGTCCCAATCCCGATGATCTTCCGACATATACATAGCGAGAATGTCGGTTAGCATGCGGTTAAGGCACTCAGTCAGTACATTAGTTTGGGGATGGTAAGCTGTCGTGAACTGATGAGTGGACCAGGATTCTTGAAGATCGTCAAAAACTTTGGCGAGGAAGCAACGGCTGCGATTCATTAGGAGCTGACGCTGAACACCACGGTGTAGAATAACAGCTCGAAGGAGAAAATCGTCGACATCGGTGTTGCAGCTAGTGGGGAGAGATCGCGCGATAGCGAAACGAGTCGGTTAATCCGTGGCGACCGCAACCCATCGGTTGACAAGGATTGACACTAGGAAAGGTCCTAGTAGGTCCAAGCCAACACGGAAAAACGACTCGCCGGGAATGTCTATCAGCTGAAGTAAGCCAGCTGGACGCGTCGAATCACAAGTTACGAACCGCTGCTGAAGAAGCGAATCGTAGAGCTACGTGCCCGGCTACAACCTGGCATCATAGGGCTCAGTAGACTGCTGTGCAGAAGGCATTACAAACTGCAGCTCGCCGTCGACGCCGGGCGGACAGTTCAGATCGTTCTCGTCAAAACAAGGCGAAGAGACTTTGTCGTGAACACCCTGGTGTGCGTGGTGGCGAAATTGGAGCTACTCTTGAGCCACTCCACCACGTATGACTGCGTGCGTGCGACGCGCAGGCCTGTGACTTCTTTCTTCGGCAACTGCTGCACCACATATTGACACGTATGCATGTTTATCTTTCACCGGTGGCCTCTTTCCACCGGCTAACAAATGTTAAACGTTATCGCTCGGCGCAGGTCGCGCCTGCTTCAGAAGCTTCTCGAACGTTATTGATGCTTCTAACCGTCGTCTGTGGTCACCGACGCTCATGTAATCTGATTGTATGAGCGACGCGAATTGTCTAGAACTTTCTGGAAGACACGCGGGCACCAGGGATTAATCCGGAACCTTCGATGACTCACTTATAAAAGCCAACGCGTTTCTCCGCCGATCAGATTTTGAGGATCGCCGACTGTGTTCGCCGCGATCGTTGTGCTTCGAGTACAACCTGTTTTTGCAGGCAAAGGTTGGCACAATAAAAAGCCCGTTTCGTCATTCGCACTTTTCCGACCGCTTTCTTCACCGTCACTACTACGTGACATCTGGTGGAGGTGCTAGTACGTTCATGCACCGAACGTCCCCTGCAAAGCCGTGATCCAAGCCCAAAACCAGAGGACAATGCCAACGTCGCCAAGGACCAGCGAGCTAGCCGTAGGCAGCAAGGACTTCTGTCGGAGTACGGACTTCTTCCCGAAAAGACAACAGCAATCAAGGCCAAGTCAACGACCAGAATGGCAGCACCAGCGTCCTCCATCCTGCAGCAACAACCTCGGGCGCCACCGACTTTTCGTGGATCATCGGCTGAAGACTCTGAAACCTGGCTGGAGACAAACGAGAGGACCGCGACGTTCAACAAATGGAGCGACGACGACAAGCTGCACCAGGTCTATGTTTCGTTGGATGACGCTGCTCGGACTTGGTTTGAGAACAGAGAGACCAATCACCCTGGTGACGTGGGACCCATTTCGTGAGAACTTCGTGAGGACCTTCACGAGCATCGTACGAAAGGAAAGAGCCGAAGTTGTCTTAGAAGCCATAGTGCAATTGCCAAACGAGAACATCGCGATCTTCACGGAAGAGATGACTCGCCTCTTCTACAAGCCAACCCCAACATGTCCGAAGAAAAAAAAATCGGTTCTTGATGCGGGGTGTCAAAGAGCAACTATTCGCCGGATTGATACGCAACCCGCCCAAGATTGTCGCAGCATTTGTTTCGGAGGCCACAGCGATTGAGAAGACGCTTGAAATGCGAGCCAGGCAATACAACCGCCGTGCGCTGACAAACTACGCCGAAGTTCAAGCGCTAGGCGCCGACGACCTGCGAGAGACGATCAGAGCGGTCGTACGGGAAGAGCTGCAGAAGTTATTCCCAAGGTCGCCGCCTCAGGTGACTTCGATCGCTGGCATAGTTAAAGAAGAGATTCAGCGGTCCCTAGAAGTGCCAGATATGCCGGCATCGCCTAAACTGCAGCCGGAAGCGATGATCTACGCCGCTGTCGCCCGCCGTCAAGGTCCCCCTCCACGCTCGCGCCAGGGCCCTCTAACGCCGCAGTTCCGTCGCCCACCGCCGCCGCCGCCGCCGCCAGCACGCCCGCCCTTCGCCCAGCGCAGCTACCCGAGAAAGACAGACATTTGGCGCCCCCCCCTACCTCCCCCCCCCCCCCAACCACCGCCCGCTCTGCTATCACTGGGGCGAAGCCGGTCATGTCTACCGCCGTTGCCCATACCTCGAGATGGGACTACGAGGGTTCGCCGTCAACGCGCCACGTCCACAGCTTGGCGAGAGGCCACGTGACATCGCCGACTACATCGCCGGAAGGCAGTGGAGACCCCGACGTCCTTCGCGTTCGCCATAGCCAGGACGCTACCTGTCGCCGCAGCACCAACCATGCAGTACATGCATGCCCAATTTGATGTGCGCATGATGAGAACTGGGAGTGCAATTAGAGACGCAGCTCAAAGCTCGTAGAGTCGGCTTCTCCGCAGCAAATTGTATGTCAGTGTGACTGCGCTCGACGAATGGCAGAGGAGCCATGAAGATTAGTGTTGGTACATTGCTCTAATGCTATTTGCAATAACGTCTACAGTCACCTTGATATCACTTCTGTCATGATTGTTTCATGCCAAGGACAATAGATGGGGACCACGGACTGCAGGACAGCTTCATGACGCGACGTTACCGCATGCTGCCCAGTTGTTCGCTGAACGCACGACGTTCAGCAGGCGACACGCTGTATGGGCTTTGTTACAGAGCTATCCCCTTCAGTCACGAATTATGATAGACTTTCGATAAATGTATGAAATTTACAAATATTTATGCCAAGGTACTGCATGCTCCATTGAAAGCAAATCTAGGTAGTGGAAGGACTCCTTGTGCATATTATGATGACTCATTATAATTATAGAGTTATAGAATATCTGCTTAGTGATCAGTCAGTCATACTACGTTTCTTCATAAAATAAATTTAGCAAACCGCTCGAATTAGATACACAATTTAATTATTCGCTGCAAGCATTACTAGAAAGGAAAAAAAAAGTTATTTCACAGCTGCTACCAAACCGCTTCACGTCGAACAGCCCGTCAAACACGGTAGTGCCTTCACCAAAGCGGTCGTCTATAGTGACACATTGCACTCAGAAATAAAATGGAGGTGCATTAGGTAAGCGGAATTTTCAAGTTACTATAAGCTTAATGTTCGCGATCTATTCCTTGACACCACTGCAGAGAAATTGCGAAAATAAGTCGCGTACACAAATGTGTACGCCGTGACTGAAGGGGCTATGTGATACACGTTGTCGGTATGATGAAGACAGTGTTTGTACGGAATAACAATATCTAATGTCGATCAAAAGCCCTGATTACTTGCCGTTTAACGGCGAAGCATTGCTGGCAGTATGAGCCTTTGGGTTAGTTGTCAACAGTGGGGCCATATGGATCCAATGATACTCAGGCAGACGTTCAGACAGGAAGCGTCAGTGCAGTAGGCGGCAAATGGTTCGCGACATCAACGCCGAAATAAATCCCCCTATATAAAAGTAGAGGTGAAAGGTTCCCCGAAAATATGGGACTAGTTATTGTCACTGATGGTTCACAGGTAAATCCACTTATGTTGCGTGTTTAAGGTGAGTGCTTTAGAAAACGAGGTTTTGTTTTCATGCGTCAAACGAAGTAAATTGCTGGTCCTCTTGGCTCAGAGGGCAGATGACGATGTCATTCAGTAACCGCCAGCGATGCCGTAGGCATACGACTTTAAATCTCTTCTCGCCGTTGTGGCCAAGTGGAGATGGCTTTGCGCGGCTAAGCATGACATCATGGGATCGAATCCCGGCCACGGCCGCCGCATTTCGATGGGGGCGAAATGCAAATGTGTCCGCGTAACATTCATTGGGTTTACGTTATTGATGCCCAGGTGGTTCAAATTATTCCGGAGTCCCTCACGCTAAGACACGCCTAATAAAGTGATCGTGGTTTCAGCACGTAAAACACAGTGTATATATATATATATATATATATTTAGCGCGGAATCCGAGGGCAGCTAATAGGAGAGCCCATACTACAACCCGTAGAAATAATTTAGTGCGCTTCTTAACCGGACAACAATATTCGATTATATACTTTAATTCCGAAACGGGCGTAGAAATGCTGTAAAACTTATCGACGTCATACTCTGAAACGACAGTCCATCATGTCTCGAAGCGCTTCAACAATCTTGAGGCACTTTTCATCTTGCGAGACACAAGAACCCCTTATCTTCCCGTTGTTTTAGAGCGAGTACTGCTCAAGTTGAATAAGCTTGAGAAAGCGGACAGCGTTATAATTGGCTATCGCTTGGGTTGCGTTGTTCAGGAAATCATTTTCCTGATTTGGAATTCCACATTATTTACTTCGAATCTCAGGATTCGTATTTTCGTCTAGCTCTATTTGAAGCCTTTTTCACGTTAACTAGCTTGTGTATTGGCAAAACTACTTTCACAGAAGAACCGCATTCGCCACAGCGCTTTTGCGATGATGTCCTGATGCTCAGTGGGACGACTCACCTCAAGACGACTGCGGCCAGCCGACCATCCACAAACCAATGGACTCACAAAACGCCTGAACAAAACCATTGAAGACATGCTTTAACATATGTGGATGTAGAACACAGCAATTGGGACGAGATCCAGCCTTATATAAGTTTTGCTTACAACACCGAAAAGCAGGAAACAACACGGATGACTCCGTTCAGCCTTGTTCACAGACGAGAAATAAGGAGAATGTTGGATACAATGCTTCCACACGAATGCGCGGGCGTTGACAGGGATGAAGATGCGTTTACGAAGCGCGCCGAAGAAGCTACACAGCTTGCGCGCCTGCGGATCTGCCAATAGCTGGACTACGACGCAGGCCGGTACAGTGCTCGGCATAGACCAGTAACCTACGAAAGTGGCAGCAGACTGTGGTTTTGGACGCCCATCAGAAGATGGGGACTAGCAGACAAGTTGTTAAGGCGACACTTCGGACCGTATTGAGTACTCCGACGCCTAAGTTACGTCACCTACGAGGTCATCCTAGATAGCCCCTACTGCACCAGGCGCCGCCAGCACCGGCCTGAATTGGTGCACGTAGTACGAATGAAACTGTATGTCAGCGAGTGACTGTGCGATGAGCCTTCCACCAGTGATCTGCTTTAGCTTCGGGGGCGGTGCTTCTCTTTAGAGGGAGGCAAATGCCCCGTCTCTACTATGTCGACGTCAAAGAGAACGGTGGGAGCTTTAGTAGGCTTCGTCTCGAGCGCCGGCCTAGCGGACATTCGAAGACAAAGAAGACGTCTCTAGGCTCGGTTACTAAAACAAGCTGTTTTTGTAACTGTGTCCTCGTCTCCTGGTTTCGTTGCACCGTCACCAAATATACCTGTATACAGACCATAAAACACATACACGAGGCCGCCGTGCATTCTGAGATGAGTATTTTTTCATTAGAGCATCTTCCTCATCTGTGCACCTCCTCATCTCAGAATGCATGGCGGCCTCGTGTATGTGTTTTATGGTCTGTATACACGTATATATTGTGTAAACAGCAGGAAATTTTACGGCTGTCGATGCGGATTGACTTAATTACCGTATAAACAGTCAAAAGGTCTACACCAAAGATCTGCCCTATTGCCATTTCCGTTTAATATTTTACTGAGTACTGTATCTTTGCAACAGGATGTGCGTGTGTACGTATACGCCGACGATATCGCATTTTGGCTGGATTGCTAGATATACATGCATTGTACGAAACGCTAGAGTCCTATATGTGTAGCCTTGAATTGTGCCTTGATGCCAATAATATCTCTCTTAATATCAGAAAAAGCGCCATCCTAGTTTGTTCTCAGAGCGTGCTTGGCAAATGTCGGTTCTTTCTCGACAAGACAGAATCCCGCCAGTGACGTCACTTAAATATTTGGGTATAATTTACACCGAAATACTTAATTGGAATCCGCATATAGACCACAACCTCAAAGGGAGCACGCGCACCAGGAATGCTGCGTTGACTTAGGAGCAATCGACCAGGATTGCGTCGGCATGCCGTCATCATGATCTATGGCATGTATATTCACCCGATAATAGAATTCGGCTGCGTTTTGTTTTCTGGCGGACCTGCATACAAAATTTGGCCTCTGGTTCTGTTAGAACAAAAGGCTTTACGCTTGTCTTAGGTTTCCAAAATTTCGCGAATGATATCTGATACCAAGAAGCACGCTTGCCTTCTCTTCTCATGTGATTTCACATGTTAACAGTACAAACTTTCCTAAAGATATATGCATCTCCACAGAGGAGAGAGAGATAAAACTTTGTTGTGTCCATGATGGGGTCGAGGGCGGTGGGGGTTGGGAGACTAAACCCCAGGCCTCCCCTTCCTCACACGGCGGCCAGCCCTTGCTTTCTGGCGGCGTCTTCGGCCATCCGGACGGCCCAGAGCGGCTCATCTGTGTTCAAGCTGAGCTGAGCGGCCTCATTTTTTGATCATCAATGGTATCGCTCACGTTGTCCTCAAGTTCTATTCGCACAAAACTATTGGACACACTAAATATTCACCTATACGAGGTGGTCTTTTTCCAAACTCTGCTAAACATTTGCTCTATGAACATCTGCATGGTATTTTGGAAGAGCACCTTACACAGCCTAGATACAAAGACAGTGATAGAGATTGATGAATCCGGCTTTGAAGAGGCGGCAGGTCGGGGTATTGTATCACCATATCGAAATTGTCTTTTTCCATTCGACTACCTGATCTCACGCCTTTCTTACAGGCGGTATTATTGGCAATTGTGTGACCTTTCGCAAATTACCATCATCCATCTAATCAGCTTTAATTTGAGCCGGTTGTCTGTCTGTCAGTTCTTCACTAACCATGCCAAAATTGTCAAATTCATTAGAACCTGTCAATTCTCTCCTTCCAAGAGATGTACGTGTCGTTCCTTTAGTGAGTGTCAGGCTGCAAAAGTCTAGCCTTAAATGAATATGCAGATGCACTCGCAGTAGCGTACCATGGATTTCCATTCCTGTAATCTCCATTTTACCAACGTCAGCTTTCATCGATGTTGCGCAATTAAGAAACTATGCCATTACAAATACCTTTGCCAAATCGTCGTTGTCTATATCTACTTTCACGCATCCGAATTTTCCTTGGAAGAACAAATGGTGCTCCACTAGAAAAAGTGAAGCAACAATTATAAGACTTTAGTGCGGACTCCCTACGCTTAACTTTTTCCTCCACAGGCCTTGCCTGGCTATATCAGCTTTGTGTCTTTTACGTAATGAGAGGGAATCTCTGCAATGCTTTCTTTGACATGTAGCCGGTTAATTATTCTAAGTAAAATATTTTTAGAAGACTCTTCCGTTGCTTCTTTACTTTGGGGCTACCATACTGGGTTGCAGCCACAGGAACGTTTGTGAAGATCTCTGCAACTTCATGGACGAGACAAAGAGAATTGATTACAATTTTTTTTTCCTTTTTTAGTTCTTATGCTCACGTAATGTTTACTGTAATATTCAGATATCTGAACATGCATACCAGTAACCGAAGACATTTTAATCACCATTTACAAGATATTTATATATTTGACCTTGTTTTCCTAAAAAAAAACTGATGACCGTTTTACCCACCAGATTCATGGCCAATTCCCAAGAGTGGGTTGCGTCATTAACAAGAACAAGGATCTGTCAATGTTCGCCGTATCAGTACTTGTGCTTGGCCAGTACCGCTTGGTGCTACGTTGAATAAATAAATCACCCTATTTCAAAACAAACATCCCTACGCACTTACGGGCTTGCATTGAAGTAATTTTAGTTGTGTTCATAAATGCGAAACTGGTATGTCTGTAGGACAAAAAAGAATTCCGCAAGGCATTTTAGCCTAAGCAAAGCTGCAGCGTCAGCCCCGTCGTTCTGATGAGAGAAATCGCCCATCACGCTAAACATTCCGGGATGCGCATGCGCATAGAGTCGATCG
The DNA here is from genome assembly GCF_013339745.2 of Dermacentor silvarum. NCBI lineage: Eukaryota > Metazoa > Arthropoda > Arachnida > Ixodida > Ixodidae > Dermacentor > Dermacentor silvarum. Next base: position 71,345,512 of record NC_051164.1, on the reverse strand, counting down.
ACACACTCTTAGAGTCTTTCTGTTTCTTATTTATTAGAAAAATTACAGAGGGACGTCAATGTTTATGCTTTGTGGGCTTGTAAAAAGAACTACCTAGAAGGGAACATTTGAAAAGAGCTAAATCAGATGTTCATCACTATTTCGAATGAAAGTAGCTTGGCTGTTTTGGGCACTGTACAGGTCAGTATAGAATGCTTCCACTGCTTTTACTATGTCATCGAAATTGCTGATGATATTACTATGCTTATCTTTCAGTGCATACATCTTGCCTTGTATTATGCCAAGCTTTCTTCTTATCTATTTAATGCTGCGTCCATATTTTACGGCTTCCTCAATCTTTCCCACGTTATCATTTTGAATATCCCTTACTTTTTTCTTGTTGATCAGTTGATCATTCCACCGGTGCTAATTAACATATGGGGCAGAAACTTGGAGGTTAACAAAGAAACTCGACAACAAGTTAAGGACCAAACAAAGAGCGATGGAACGAAAAATCTTAGGACTAAAGTTAAGAAACAGGAAGAGAGCAGTGTGGATCAGAGAACAAACGGGAATAGCCGATGTCCTAGTTGACATTAAGCGGAATAAATGGAGCTGGGCAGGCCATGACCAGGATGGATAACCGGTGGACCATTATGGTTACAGAATGGATACCAAGAGAAGGGAAGTGCAGTCGAGGTCGGCAATAAACCAGATGGGATGATGAAGTTAGGAAATTTGCAGGCGCAAGTTGGAATACGCTAGCGCAAGATAAGGGTAATTGGAAATCGCAGGGAGAGGCCTTCGTCCTGCAGTGGACATAAAATATAGGATGATGATGATGATGAAATAAGATGTGTTTCGAAGGCACGCTCGACAGCTTTACAAGTAAAACTGATGCCACAAAAAAAGTAATTCACAAAATAACCTTTCAAAATAATTATTACCAAACTAACTGCATTTCTTGAAGTGGCCGGAGGAACTCACGATTCGGCCATCTGGACGGCCGTAATTGACACACTCAACAAAGGGACTTAATTGGAAAAGAAAAGCATTTGCTATGGCAATAGCACATGCAATAGCAGCATCTGACCATTTTCCCATGGAAATGTTGAGGTCTTTCAAGGTTGCTCAGCTGAAGCCCTTCCACTGGGGTGGAGATGGAAGATCAGTGAAGCTGTACTATGGTGGGATTTATGTATTTCCAATTACGACTTTTAAGATGTGATAGTGCAATTGGTTATTTGAACTATTAAAGAAAAGAAATATATACGATCCGGTGGTTTTCATTTAATTAGTAACCACGTGGACCATGACCTTATGGTCGCTACGGTACACCGCCATAGGGTGTACTGCGAAGGTTGGCACGTTCTTCATAAACACGTCAGCAATGCCGCGCACGTTCGGCGCAGAACGCTGCCTCCGTCGACAACAGTTCTGCGCGTTGTTTGTGTGACCGCACACAACCACTGTCAAAACGCTGGCGTGAGCAAGCGCGCCAGCAGGAGCGAGCGAAGGTTCATGCGGTCTATCGCTTCAACGGAAACTAAGCGGTCAAAGCACAGCGCATACAAAGGTAGGAGCTGTGTTGCAGATCGCTTTCGAGATACGGTGCGCGCGACCACACGGCGCCGCGCAAAGTACAAGTTGGTCACAGAGCAGAAGTCGCAACCCCTCCCACCCCCGCTGCGTTCCCGCTGTCCTCCTTTCGCGCGGGAGATTGAGTTTTCAGTTCCCCTTGCGCCCGTCCGCAAGATACGCATTTAGTGCCGCAGCTAAACTTCGCCTCCCCTTCCTCCCTCCCGTCCCCCCACGGCCTTTCGCGCGGTAGAAGAAGTCGCGTTTGCTCTCCGCCGTGCGTTCGCTCCCCGTGAAAGCGCGTGTCCCTCGCATGCTTTCACTCTCACATACAGCATACGGCCAATGAGAGTTCTTTTTCGACATCCGGAGGCGACCATCGAAGAGTGCGCCCTTAACAGCTTGGCTGTAAAATATTTCAGAGGCGACTTAGAGGTAAATGCGAAAGAAGCGCGTTAGCATTACGTCGTACTTTGTCGAGCTCACGCTACGCAGGTGCTGCCTCTTCACAGAGCGAAGTGCAACTGACGGGTCCGGAGCAGATCACCGTCAGTCGCAATATATATATCACAGTCTCACACCAACTTTGGATTGTGGCACTGGCACCATTCCTCTTCGCCGCAACGCGTGAAACCCATGACAGATATAGTCATACCGCTGACGTTCTCTCTGTGGCGCAAGATCTGTTGCCCCATCAGACTACAATGTTTGTACCCGTGAACTCTTCTCGCCCTCGTACGGGTTACTGCACTGGTTTAGCAGAGCCCGATTATAATAACGCGCTCAAGAAAAACGTAATAGTCCCTTGCTCCCTCGTGGTCACCACTGATGATTGTACTCGTTTGTGGACAATGAACGCTTCAACGCAATCGATAACTTTTCCGCTCGGACTTAAATTAGTGCACTTGGACCAACAAGCCATTGTCAGCGTTGGAACGGTCGAAATGACAACTACGGGAAAGAAGTCCAACCCTGGTTCCGGCCATAATTATTCTGCCCACTTAAAGCGCACGATTAACAAGTCACTGTCTTCTAGTGAGCAGAGTCTACTTGAAGGAGTGCTGGCTCGCGTCACCACAGTGTTTGATTTTGCTCAAGACGAAGGAGTGTCCCATACACCACCGGCGTCTGGTATGCAACACCGCATCCATACAGGACAAGCAACGCCAATTCACCGGAAGCCTTATCGCCGTTTCAGCTTCACAGAGAAAAGTAATCGCCGAGCAGGTCGAAGAAACGTTACGCAAGCGACTGATCCAGGCATCATGTAGCCCCTGGGCTGCTCCTGTGATCATAGTCAAGAAAAACGACAACTCATGAACATTCTGCGTGGACTATCGCCGCCTAAACACTGTCACAGAGAAAGGCGTGTACCCCTACCACGAATAGACGACGCTGTCAACTGCCTCCAATCCACGTCGTATTTCTCTTCGGTAGATTTACGGTCATGGCATTGGCAAATTCCAATGTACCCCTAAGACGAGGAGAAAACAGCCTTTGTAACACCTGACGGCCTCTTCGAGTTCAACGGTAAGTCATTTCGCTTATGCAATGCTCCAGCTCCATTCGAGCGATTTGTGGATACGGTGCTCCGTGGACTCAAATGGGACATTTTCATGTGCTATTAGATGACGTCATTTTACACGGCAGGACATTTCACGAGCACAATCAGCGCCTGTCGGTAGGTCTTGACTGTATCCAGCAAGCTGGCCTCATTCTAAACTCTAAAAAGTACCATTTCGGTGAGCGTCAAGTCCTTGTACTAGGCTTTCTGGTCGACAAAGACGGCACACGGCCAGACCCTGAAAAGATAGCAGCGGTTCGCGACTTCCAACAGCCACAGACGGTGAAAGACCAGCGATTATTCTTAGGCCTTTGCTCATAATTTCGACGGTTTATCAAGAATTTCGCACAGCTTGCCTCACCCCTGACGTCTCTCCTTCACAAAGACACCCCCTAGTTGTGGACTGCTTATTTCGAATCTGCGGTTCAACAGCTGAAATTTTTTTGAAAACTGATCCTGTTCTTCGGCATTTCAATCTGGAGGCTTTAACTGAGCTGCACACTGACCCCAGAGCTGTGGGTGTTGGTGCTGCGCGTGTTCAGAACTGCGGTGGTCACCAGCATGTCATTGCCTATGCTAGTCGGACACTGACAGAAGCAGAGAGAAACTACACAGCTACTGAACTCGAGTGTCTAGCAGTCGTCTTCGCCATTTAGAAGTTCCATCCGTACTTGCACGTCCGCGCATTCATGATAGTGATTGGCCATCATTCGCTATTTTGGCTCGTTGGACTGCGCGACCCGTCTAGTCGGTTGGCCCGCTGGGTGTTACGCCTTCACCAGTACAGCTTTTCTGTCGCCAACAAGAGCGGACGATGTCACATGGAGGCTGACTGCCTATCCCGTCTCCCTTAACCGCGCACTAAGGCTGACGACGATGACTTTGATGGCTATCTCGTTTCCATCTCCTCCGAGTTTCCAAACCTCAGTACCTTCGACACCGAGCAACCTGGCGACCCTACCTTACGATCTCTGCACGTGGGTCTGCAGGGACAACACCGTTTACTTTTCGTAATGGTCTGCTATACAAAAAATGTATGTCCAATTCATGCTGTGAAGGTAGATTTTAGCGAAGCTGTTGAGATTCATCAAAGGAATTAATAAAGAAAAGAATATGCGGTAAAATGCAGTGTATGAAATTTATTTTATTGCACAACTACATTCACAACTGCTTTGTGGTCACTGTGGTATACGCTTATGTTTTATGTTTTGATGCTTGAAACGTTCTTGTAGAGGTAGAGGTATACAGCTTCGCTATAAAAAAAAAGCTGGGACGCAAAAGTAACAGGTGAAGAAACAAGCGAGTCACTGATAGCAACCAACAGGCCCCTCCGGAGCGAATGTCACGGTCATATCTATAATTATTGTCGGCTTTTTCGCAGTCGAAGATTTCGCTGTCTTTTATTTTAGCCAATAGCCACGTTTCAGAGAGAATGATGATGTCTGCTGAACATGAATCGGCGACGGGTGATAAATCGGCTCGCTTTTTAAGTCTGGGCCGTCTTCGCGCTACTTCGACAGCCACTCTCAAGAAGAACGCTGAGACAACGCCCGAACTTTGCTGCCGAGGTGAGTTGAATGTAGGCGAAAGTGTACAACTTCATTTACTTCGCGTCAAAAGGCAAATCGTCTAGAAACGGCTACACGTTTGGCCTGAAGCGGTCAGGCCAGATGCTACTATGTGCGACGACATAGTTTAGGCGGAATGGAAGTCAGCGGAATACCTGGAGAAGAAAACCCTTTTGTGGTAAAAGCGCTTTGCATGCTATCGTAGATCGACGTCTGGCGAGATTTCCGTCGAATTCCACTTCGACCATGAAGTTGGTTGCTGCTGCCATTCTCTTCAGGTTACCAATGGCGCAGACATAGCAAAAGCAACTGGAGCAGCGAAACCGCTTTTTTATTTTATTTTATTTATTTATTAGTATATCCCAAGTCCCACAGGCCGCTATAAAGGGGGTGCGTACAATATAAATACAAAACAAAACAATAACATGGATAAAAAAAAAACATTAGTTTGCAGCTACACCAGAAAGTGATCAGTAACCGCAGACTTGAACAACGATTGGTCCACAGTGGCAGCGATGGAGGGAGGCATGTGATTCCACTCTCTACTCATCTTCAGTAAAAAAAATAATGTAAAAAGAGACCGTTGCGTCCGAAAGAATTACTACTTTATTTGGGTGGTCAACACGTGATGAAATTTAAAAAAAGTTCTGAGATCAATTTCTGTCGAGTACTTGATCAATTTCTGTCGGAGTGCTGATTATGGCGGAAGCCAGAGACGGGAAATTATTCTTCTCATGTTATCAGTGAATTTCATCAAGGTGACACTGGCAGAACGAGCATCATTATGGAGTACACTCGTAAATTGAGGTGAATGATCCCGGACAGATTCTCAGATCCGAATTGACGTTTATTGGGCTGGGTCCCAATCGGAAGAATCGCGCTCGAGCTTTTTACAGATTAGTGTTTATATAGCTGTAGTTTATGGTGCGCAGGCGCTTGGCGAAAGTTCGGCGAAGGTAGCCAAGAGTATGAGTAGCGTTGTTAGTAATCTAGGTAATGGGAAAGGGCCATTACAAATCATTCGATATGTAAACACGTAAGTATTTGTACGTACTAACTTGCCCTAATTTTGTTGTGTTCAATGTGTAGGAAAATGATGCTAGGTCAATTGCAGTAATGCAGCTAACGTAGTTCTAAAGTCTGGCACGTTAAAGCGAATCTTTATATGAGCAAGCGAAATCACCTCTGTACAGAACATTTTCATCATCAGCATTGTCTCTAGCGACGTCGTCTGCTTCCGCAGCTGGCTCCTTAGCTCGTGCTCGTGCTCGTCACGCGCTCGGGCCACTGCTCCGGCGTTCGTCGTCGTTGTCATCTGCTTGCACAGCTGGCTGCGTTGCCGCTCATCATTCCAGCGTAGAAATTCACTTCTCTTCTGCCGTCGTAATGTGGTGGCCGCTTTTACGGGGGTAGGAGCCATTGCTAAAGGGAGTATGAGCTATTCATTGTCTTACGTAATGGACAGATTTATTTTGAAGCAATTTAATGTCGAACAGTCACAAGCGCCAATGGCAGATGAATGCGGCTAACCACGCCGCTGAGCAAACTCGAGACATCGAACGCAAGTGACCACTGCGGACTGCGGGCCTACCGTCAGTGATGTCGTTCTCTCCGTCGCATCCCAACGTGTGTGTAACTTCATAATTGAGAACTACTTTAATGAATCCTCGGCATTAACCCATTGATAAACATAGGGATCGCCCGTTTCACATTCGCTGGTTAACCATCTTCACGGAGTGGAAGGGCCGATGAATTTTTTGGTAGCACTTCTACAGATACAGCGTCATGGCGGAAGATATTCGAGTTCACCTGTAAAGGAGACAGTTGGGAGAGTGACAGTGAGAAGATAGGATACCTACGCATGTCTTTGTGAGGCAATTTTACGAAAGTAGTACGACCTATGCATTGTGAAAAGTTGGAGAGATGATTCGCATCGATGGAAGGCAAATTTAATTGCATCATTACATCGGAATTCTGTTCAACAGTGGGAAAATGTTATTTCCTAGAGACAACAATATGACAGCATACTGGACTACTATTTGTGTAAAACGCAGGTTGGTTCAGCTAGCCAACGCAGAGCTTCTTCCTGACACATCTATTCTGCAGCTCCTTATACTTTTAATGGACTGGGAGTGCCCGCAAGAACTTCGGTATCACCAGATTATTAGTCGAGAATATGTACTTTACAATTCGAAGCAAGTCGTCACCGACAATGTTTCTGATGAGGGCTTACGACCGAGTTTCCTCTCCAGGCCTTCTTGTAACGGTCGCATCGGGGCAAAGATTGTAGCGCGTTGGAGGAGTTCTCGACAACCGCCAGGATCGCGACTGCCGAATTGTGGACACTGTGGCACGGCGCCTAAGCCATCAGGCAACAGTGCTACTGAATTTCTTACTTGGTCCTCAAATGAAAATGAACGAAGAAAACGTAGATGCTGTTGCTGACACAGGTGCATTTGTGAGCTTGAGAAATGCAATTATTATTAAAAACATGGGTAGTGCATAGCGAGAAAGTGATTGAGGTTCACAGTTAAGACGGGACAACGCACCTTTTTCGAGACTGGCTGAAAGTCACTGTGGTATTTCAAGGCTCTAAACACAGACTCGAAACTCCGGTAGTGCGTTACGTTAATTTTAACTCGATACTCTCCAGGCCCGACATACAACCCTTGAGGAATAACATTTCATGGTGGGATGACTCACACTTGATGCAGAGGTAATTAAGGCCCAAAGATTGTTAAAAACGCAGATGAAATCGTAGCTGCTTTCCCAGACTTTTTGTGCATTGGTGCTACCCACCGGGTACGTCTGTCATCGAAGCCACATTTACGTAGCGAGACACATCGACTGTACGGGAAAAGCCATATGGCCTTTCCCAAGATAAGAAAACATGGAGTCGGAATGAGCTGCAGTTTATGGTTGTTGCGCGGATAATCGGACCCTCAACATTAACGCTCGCATACACAATAGCAATAGCACCTAAAGCAGGTGGTACCTTCAGATTATGAACTGATTAAGGGCTGATTAACAAGCAGAGCGATTAGTTCTCGTTCTCAATGCCTTGCGTTGATGAGAGCATCAATGAAACAGGTGGCTGTCAACGGTTCTCTGGAATCGACAAGCGCTAAGGCTATTGGCAGGTGCCACTAGTGGAGGAATATAAAAAGTAAGCAGCATTTGCGACGTCATTTGACATTTGCAGGAAGAACAAGCTGCCATATGGCGAGAGAAATTGAAGTGCCTAGTTTCAGAAAATAATCAGCGAAGTACTCTAACATTTACCCCGGCATTTTCGCAACATGTTTGTAGATGACATCATTGTTTGTTCTAGAACGAGGAAGAGCATGAACTGCAGCTGTCGTAAATAATGAAAACTCTGAACAAAGCCAAGCTAAAAATCAAATATGAAGAAAAGTGACATTTTCAGTGATCGATTGTGTCCTTGGGTTCAATATTTGACGCGCGCACGAAGAGCACGAAAGAAGAGTCGGTGAAAAAGATATCAAGTTGAAAAAAGTCGCATGACTTGCATTATTGCGAGTGTTTCTTTCTTTGGCCGGATACTTCAGAGCATATTCATTAAACATTTCCTACGAAGACAAGGTGCTTTATTGTGCTAATGCAGAAGGACGTTTCATTTGTGTGGAATGAAGGCTGTGAATGTGCTTATCAGGCACTCGTCCAAGCAATATCATCGGACCCTGTTTTAGTGCTACTTGATTTCTCAAACCCGTTCGATTTATGCACCGATTCATCGTTTTCGGTGCCGGCGTTGCTCTTTACCAACGAAATCATAGTGAAGTACAGGGGCGGCACTTAAACTTTATAGGCTACTATTCATACACTTTCAGCAAGTCTCAGCAGAATTAATAGATAAGTGAAAAGGAAGCACTAGGCCATGGTCTTAACCATGAGATACTTCCGCAGTTACCATGAAGGCCTATATTTCGAGTTGTTCAGGTACAATGTGGCTCTAACCTACTTATTAGGTTGTCTCTGCAAAAAGGCAGGATTTCACTATGGGTAAGCAAGGTACAACAGTTTGACTTTAAGATTACGCACAGGCCTGGTGGGAAAATACCTGACGCCGAAGTCCTGTCCCGACTTCACATACCTAAAGTAGAAGTCGATGAAGAGAACCTCGCTGCAAGTATTTCGGAGGACAAAGCAAACAATGTGTTGTGCGATGGAAACTTCCAGGTTCCACAGACATAAAAACGTAAAGTACTTAAATTCTTCCACGACAGCCCAGAGTCCGGAGGTTATGACGACTTTTGGAAAGCCTACATGAAGTAAACCAGGGCTTTGTTTGGCGTACTATGAAAGATGTGTGCGACTACGTGCAGGGATGTCTACAATGCCGGATAACCAATGCCAAGTGCAAACCACGTGGAAAAGGAATGACAATCCCAACTTACTCAAAGACACCATTTGAAGTAATACACTTTGATTCTGCTGAAGTAATAAGGAACAGCGAAGGGGTGCGCAAGACACAAGCATTTATCGTTGCAGTTGATGAGTGTGCTGGAAAGGCAGCAGCAAAAAAGGGGAAAGGAGCATGCCGCCTCTGTCATTGCGTATGAACTGAAAGATAGGCACTAGCCTTTCGAAGTGATAAGCGGGGACAATAGGCCGAACAAAAATGAAGAAAGGTAAAGTTTCCAAGATCATACCCCCCAAAGGAACGGGGGGTATCAGAACGGTAAGCAGATATATAAATAAATTTCTGGCACAGATTCCGGATTTCTGTGTGGGGGAGTGGTGGAAGGTTGCCTTGGAAAACATTTGGTGGCAGATATCTGAAGAAACGTTGTAGTTATGGGATTTCTGTTAAGTAGCCATATTCCTTCAGTATAGCTGTGCTAGACAAATATCTAGCAATATTATTTTTTCTAAAGTGTTCCACACAAAAATGTACCCGGTATACGTTCGTAAGGGATTCAATACGTCATAAGCATTGGCATTCGATACCTCCGCAATAGAAAACAAAGATGAGCAGTTTTACTTAAACAAGCGAGAGAAGAGATAACCTCTAACCTATTCGTACAAACGCCTAAAGTTTGTTTTGACAGTGATTAATGGCATACATGAGGACGTCGTAACGCCTTCTAGGAACAAGATATTTACTTGCAGATAAGTTCACCGAATACCTGAATTCACTTTGTACTTTTTATATGCTAGCGTATCACGCACAAGGAACATTTCTCCCAACGCACGTTCGTCTTTGCACGCCATTACAGTAGCGCGTGCGGTCTAGAGAAGAAAAAGAGAACATCAGATTTGATGCATATGTCGGAATTTATGTAAAGCTGCAAACGGGGAAATGTGGTAAATTTGCCCATTTCATTCCTTCCCGGCATGTTTGGCGTAAAGGAAATTGGCGCGCACATGTGCTCTGGCGCATCCGCGCTATACAGTGTCAGAAATATTATTTTAACTTGCATTTCTAATTTTATTCTTGTTTATTTTATATGTACCAACCGCTTCTTGGTCGTGGATGTATAGCGTAGTGGGCATGACGGTCGCCTTCGGACCGTGTGTACCCGGGCTGAAATCCCGCCTCTATCTCTTTCTGTCTATTTCATGCTCGGTCTCTGTATATAAATCTCTTGATTTCTCTCTCTCTTTCTCTGTTTCTCTCGTTCTAGTTTTCTCTTTCTCACGGCCATAGAAAGTTGTGTTACAATCGTTGGTACAACGCCTTCACATGGTTCCCATAAATGCACGTTCTTCAAGCGTCGATGTACAGCTATAGTGGTTTTGACACTCCATGTCCGACCGTGGGTACACGGGTTAGAAACCCGCCTCGCCAAGAATGTTTATTAAACGCGAAGCATTTCTTGGCGAGCATTTGGCACTTTGACTCTATCTATCTATCTATCTATCTATCTATCTATCTATCTATCTATCTATCTATCTATCTATCTATCTATCTATCTATCTATCTATCTATCTATCTATCTATCTATCTATCTATCTAGTCGGCTACGTCTTGGTGCTCTCATGGTCGTATCGTTAACTTGACATTTACCAAAATTAGCATACTTTGACAAGAGTGTATGAGGAGCATATATGACAGGTCATGACATGAATGTCATGATATGTGTGTCATGTATGTCATGAAACAGCTGCATACGTCTTGCTGCTCTCATGCTCGTTTTGTTATCTTGGTTGGTACCAAAATTGCCATAGTATAACAATGTATGACAACCATAAATGATTCATCATGACATGAATGCCATGACATACGTGCCATGCAGGTCATAAAAGAGCCGCCTAAAATGACAATGACCCCGCGAAAAAACATTAACACTCAAAAACCATCCAATGGGTTCCGACGTGGGTACTAAATGAATGCTAGAAGTCATAGTGATGAGCATGATTCAGCAAAAATAACAATGACACAGCGAAAAATATTTACACTCAAAAATCACTGGAATGGGTTCTGACGTGGGTACTAAGTGAAGGAAACACTAAAGGATAATGGTACAAGACATCGTCATGAGCATGACTCAGCAAAAATGACAATTACTGAGCAAAAAAGATTATTGTTCAAGAACCACTGAAATGGGTACCTATATCTCATTGCACGGTGAAGCTAAAGCCCTCCTCAACTGCCCTCTAACTTGTTCATACTTTACAACATCCACATTCATCGTAGCATTTAGCCACTAGAGCTAACCAATAAGTGTCCCAGCAGCATATATCAGCTGTTCTACGGATGTTACCGCCTGACATCGTATATTATTCTCTGCTGGTTTGTGCGCAACTTTGCGTACTCCACAATCTCACTAATTTCTTCGACCTTACTTAACACTCATTACACACGCCTTTAGGTTACACAGCCATGGTGACAGAACTTACTCTTTTCGATTTTTTTTGTGACGATGGAGCAACAAATAAGGATTTCCTTGAATTACTCATTTCGCAAATACACATCGATAGATTATCTTCATTATGCTCACAATTAGTTTGCTCTAGAGTAAAGCCGCCAGAAATGCGGTTGGGTATTGTCATTGCTTTCTTTGGCAGTGAATAAGGCGGCCAAAGCAATCTCTTAAGCAGGCTTTATTTCCTCTTTTGCGAACAGCATGCAGTAAATATGTATTTTGTATCCAACAGAATCACTGTTCTCACTTAGGTATGGCTGAATAAAAATAATTAATGTTTAGGAACGTGTACACTGAACTTTTATGTAACACCTTTATTCTCATTAAACAACAGCAGCGCATATATATTCCTTGCTTACTGTGGCTTTCACCGTACGCACAAGCACATGACCTTTATAGAATAGAAAATTATGTTAATTGGAAGCTAATCAAACGGCAGGACATATCAGCCATCGAAAGGCCTTTCCTCCGCAGTACATAAGTACCTACTATACGGAGGGATCATTTTCAAATTTCATAGAATATTTGCGAATCGTCTGTGGCAGATAGTTTAATTCTAGTCGTCGAGCTGGTTTTGTAGACGTGGTGCGAACCTTGAAATGTGCACGCAACTATACTCTCTCTATGTCCTCTCTCTTCATCTCTGTAGCCCTTCCCCCAGTGCAGGGTAGTAAACCGGACGGGCGTCTGGTTAACCTCCCTGCCTTTCCTTTCTTCTATTTCTCTCTCTCTCTCTCGAGCTCGTTTATTTAAAGAGCTGGAGATTACTTGCATGAGAAATTGAAACACCTAATCAATTAGCTGACAGAACTTGACAAATAAGCTTCTTACTGAATTACTTTACTGCTCACATCAAAACACCTAATCAGCTAACTGACAGAACATCACAAATTAACTTCTTACTGAATTACTTTATGGCTCACATTGCAATTTATGAAATTGCAATTTTGGGTTTGCAACTTAACCACATAGAATGAAGTTCGCGGAATGCAGATGTTTTGACATCAAACTAACTGTAAAATTCATTGTTGGTCCACCTTATTTTTACGAAACGTTCTAGTATACATTCGAGCAAAAAAAAAAGTTAATGAAACAACAGTGTACGCTAGCGGTTAGTTTGATGGCGCATATCTCCAAATTGATGTCATTCTGCAAATTAACTCCAAGTGGTTATTCTTTGCAAGCTCACTGGCTGCAATTCGTAATTTGCATTATTTGACGTAAAGTTTAGGAGGCTAATCAGTAAATTTTTGCTAACTAGCTGAATGTGTACTTCGATTCCTCGTGCAAGTAATGTCCGCGTCATTGTATAATCGAGCTCAAGGATTAGAATTACGCTATATGCATAACTAGTGGACTTCACCCAACAAAAAAAATCACATCCACGTGATGCCTGGGGCAGAAAAGATGTTCCAACTCCGCCGTCAAGGTGGTGAGTGGTGGCGCTGGCTAATACATCTAGGTTTAATTCTAGTAAATAAGCACACACCCCAGAAAGTTGATGGGAAGCGGCGCCGCGGTAGCTACAAGTACAACTCATTTCTCCTGTACTTTTGTTTGTTGGCTTCTGATGATATGACTAACAAATTCCGGCTCTCGGTGTCGTTTTTTCCCGTTCATTATCTGCAACAGCTGATTTCTAAAAATTATCCAAAACCTGAATATGATCACCTTGTATGATGACATAGCATCAGAATTTTCACCCCAACTAGGCTGATGCAATCATGTTGCACGTTATAATGCACATGATTGACCCCTTCAAAATGCAGGATTTCAGTCGTTGACGTCGCTTTAATGAGGACATATGGGCGAGTTAAAGCACACAGCTGTTTCCCATTAGCGAGAACGAGAGAGAGATTTAACTTTTATTGGTGCCAGCTATTCACGAGGGCGGACGCAGGCTCCCTCTGCCTAGCAGATGGCCGAGATCCCCTGGGTCTCAGCGGCTGCCTCGGCTAGCTGGACGGCCCAGACCTGGTCTTGCTGGTCCGACCTGAGCATCAGGGTCTCCAACTGCTGCCGGTTTTGAATTTTGCGGCCCTCGAAATGAGCCGCCTTCGAGCATGCCCATAGAATATGTGGCAGATCCGCCCTTACTTTACATAATTTGCATTGATTTTTGTATTGCCCTGGATAGAAAGTGCTCTAGGCCACCGGGTTAGGATATGTGTTTGTTTGCAAGAGGCGCCAGGCTACCGCCTGTTTCCTGGTTACCGCCGGACTAGATGGTGGGTACCAGTCCCTTCCCAGCCGATAGTAATCGGTTATTTCTTTGTAGCTGACCGTGCGGTCTCCTCTAGTTTCCGGCTGGGCCGGCTCACTTGCTGGGCGAGTAAGTCCTCGAGCAACGTTGTGAGCCGCCTCGTTGCCGGGGAGAGAGGAGTGCGCGGTTGCTCAAATAAATTGGATCATCCCGCGGTGACGGTCGCTGTTATTGTTTATAATTTTGAGCGCCTCTGGCGAGGTGCGTTCTTTCGCGAAATTATGAACTGCAATTTTTGAGTCGCTTATGATAATTCTCGCTTTCGTGGAGGCCACCGCTAATGCTATGGTGGCTTCATCCGCAACTTCGGCGTTGTCCGTTCTCACGGTGACGCTCGCGAAGGGTTCTCCGTCCGCGTTTACCGCTACTACGGACATCCCTTTGCGTTCTCTGTATTCCGCGGCGTCTACGTAGGCCACACCTCTACGTCATGGTATTTGCGCTCAATGTGGCGTACCCTTGCGTCTCGTGGCTCCTTGTGGTGCTCCGGGCGCATGTTCTTGGGCAGAGGAGGCATTTTAAGTTATCTCCTCCTCTCTAGAGGAATGCTTAGTTTTGTGCCGTCTTGAGCTTCATATCGAATTTTGAGTTTCTGCAGAATGTGTCTCCCCATTCTGGTTTGTGTGAGTCTTTCGTATTGGGCTGTAGTGTGCGCCTCGACAAGTTAGTCAAGTGTTTTGTGTAGCCCTAACTCTAAGAGTTTGTCATTGGGTATTGTGACCGGGACGCCAATTGCCTGTTGGAAAGCTCATTTCATGATGCATTCCATCTTGTTTTTTTTCTGCAACACCAAATGTTAGGTACAATACCACATGGACGACACGGCTTATGACGAAGGCCTGCACTAAACGAATTAGGCTCACCTCCATCATGCCGTAGTGTCTATTGGCAATCCGTTTGATTAGCCTTAATGTTTGCTGTGGGCTGTTCTCTAGCGCGTTGATGGTACCGACGTTTCTGCCTTCCGCATGAAACCGGAGTCCTCTCGCCTTCACTCTTGGCTTTTATTTCGAGTTTTGCGCTACTAAGTATCATGTTCTCCGCACAGCAGTCCGCTGAGGCCGCTCAAGCCTTACAACCGCCACTTACATGTCGGGCACGCTGCGTTTGAAGGCGCCTTATCTAGATTGCGCCACCATACTGGCGGAGGCGCAGATCGTCTGAGCCTGAGTTTATAGGGCATTTGTTTTGATGCCCGATAGCAAGCGCTTGCGCGGCTCATTGGTAGAATATCTGGCTCCCACGCAGCGGGCGCAGGTTAGATCCCGGCGGGAACCGGGTCATTTTTTCGCATTTCCGGCGATAGCGGTTACGATCCCCAACGGCGGGGGTGGCAGCGGCAGCGGCAGCGGACACCATCGCAAACCGAAACAGATATTGTGATGAGCCCATAACAGCTTACGCTGTAAGAATGTGCTGGATTCAGAAATTCAATTGGCAGCGAAGTCCCTGAATTCAGTGCAGGCTCCGCGACATATGCACCGGGGAAGTCCACAATATATGTCACCTGCAGCGCCCCTTGAACGAACGCACTGATGCGTGTGCTTCCTTAAATTCCTCAAAATGTAGCATAGATTTATGCATTTACGCCATCTATGCATCTATGCGTTTGCATAGATGGTGTAGTCAGCACCACTAAGTCGTTTCGATGTTAACTTGCACGACCAGGAGTCGTCTACCTCATAGATCGTTCAAGAATCGACACTAGTTTTGCGAGAGGCGCTGTCACACTTGAGGTAAAAAATGCACTGGGGTTAGCGCTACTTCTTTAAGAAAACGCCTTTTATGCACTGAATCTCAAAAAGTAGTGCAACACCAATGCATTCCGTTGGAAACTTTCAGAGTGCACATATCGAAGCTGTTATCATTAGAAATTGTTCCAAGTGCATATGACTTTCGAGGTCACCGGCTACAATTCGTAATTTACAATATGCACTGTAAGATAGTTCGTTTAAATGTTAAATATCAGAACATTGTCAATTACTAGAATATTCATTTTCATTTCTCGCGCAGATTATCTCCACCTTACAGTAAAGTAGCGCAATAATTAGAATTGTGCTACATGCCAGGGTGGATAATAAATTCTGTTATCAATGAAAAACAGCAGAGTCTAACCCAAGGGAGCGGGGGGGCAAAGAATATTTCTCTTTAAATATTGCTGTATCTTAGGCGAGTGAGGCCACTGGCTTATAGTCTAACATCGTCGTAGTTATTCGGCTTAATTCCTGCAGTGCAATGTTTCCAGAAGTACAATGTGATACAGTTGACTCATAATCAGGTTAATATTTGGAAAATATTAAATACTGGTTTGCGGCATCAGTTGTACTAGCCATGATTTACAGTATACCTCAGAAAAACGCAGTCAACTTGTTTTTAGTACTTTCGCTTTCATGTGGCTATATTTGATCGAGCGGAAAAATTCTCAACAAGCACTATTACTTTGACATCACATTATGTGCGGTATTGAGTTCCCTTAAAGTCAGTGACATTAAGTGACGTCAGAGTGTTTCCAGCGAGTTCCTACGGCTGCCTATCACTTGTAGCTGAGAGCTGTGGAGAATATCCATCTTTACAGCGACAGTGCAGACGTTGCTGCTTTGATTTGGCTCAAGAGCTGAGCTGATTGATTTTTGCCTCTGGCATGCAAGTTCTGCTTGTGAAAACATTTGAGAGCGTTTGAATCCACACACACGCAAGAGAACAGTAAGGCCATTTGAAGGACTTTCGTCAGCGTCACACAGAACCAAGTGAAAGTGAAAATCATAGGAACAATTTCAGCGCCATGTTTCTGAGCACGCTATACAACGCTTCCATTTAGTACTGATGTCCTTAGAATATTACTTTAAATTTCGCGTATCTCAACTCACCATTTAACTAAGTAATCACATTCCAACAGAGTGTGTGTAATTCAAGATGACTACGATCAAGGTACCAGCAGTTTCGTTCACCTACAAAGTACTACGTTTTCTAAATGCATTGTGTAGGTTGTGGTAGACCTAGTATTTTGCCCTTGTTTCCTCTATGGTCGCTATAGTCTGCTACAAAATTGCCGCTCGAGTGTGCTAAACTATGATGACGATGTGTAAGCCTGTGCCGATGATCGTGGCTGCGCCTCTGTTAGCATCGTCAAAAACACCCTTCGCGCTATGAAGCATGCTCTGAAGAAAGGGCTTGCGGGAATCAGTCAATCGATACCCGAGATCTCATCAGCAGATGCAGGGGCGAGTGAAGGACATAGAAATCAAAGGACCGCAGTTAACTGGCGCATGGCGTAAAAATAAAAGCCGAAATATTACAAAATGATTTTACATGATTATCTCAAATAAATGTAATGCGAATCAATTTAGAGAATTCCAGCATAAAATTATCATCCCGAAGTAATTTCTGCTCTGGGCGCCGTACGTTGGCATACTCATAAATGCCCCCACTCATACGCATGATCAAAGGTAGACCAAACTCTGGGTACTACGCCGACCAAAGAATATTTATCAGAAAAAGGAAAGTCGTTTTCTTCTCCCACAAGGGAGCCTTGTTCACAGGTAAAAAGCAACGAATATGTCAAGCAGTTCGCTTAAACATGGTTCAGCTCATGACGCAGGCGGCGCGCGTACACAGACGGCTCCTGTTCAGACTGTGTGGTGCAGTCTGAATCATGAGTCACTCAAGATAAAGGCGTCGAGATAGTCCTTTATCTCTGGCAAGACACGTGTCTTCAGCCAGTCGATTGCGTCACCCACTGAAACGGCATGCCCATCCAAAGCACTCAAATCAAAAATCAAATCACTTTATTATTATTATAACATCGTATGTTAATGACAGCATATAAAATATGCAGACGAGGGTCCCAAAGTACAAGACTGCAACGGGACCCTCGAGGAAGGTTGCAAATAAATAATAAAAGGATTAGCAGCAGTGTGAACCAATGGAACAAATATATGAAGTAAAAAATAATATTAGGCATAAATGAATAGAAAACACAAAATGCATGAACGCAAAAACAACAGTAATCATAAAGGAATACAAAACATCAAAATGCATGAACGCAAAAAAAAGAGGAATTTATAAATGAATATTGTATATAAAACACAAATCTAGTACCACTTAACAAGCATCAACATCAAAAATTCAACAAATAATCTTTTAATGAATTCTTGAATGAAATTAAAGAAACTTTGGATTTAACAGACATGGGTAAATGATTCCACAATGTGATCGCACAGAAGGATGAAGATGATTTACTGTAATTGACATTTACCGGATTTGACATTTTCATTCCTGACGTCAAAATTGTGCTGTGTAAGCCACCTTTCAAATTCGCCAGTTCCGCCAATATACACGTAGTTAGAATCCGAGCATGGCACAACGTGCACAACTCCTGGGAATTTCTGTTTTGATAATTTCCCCTTAACATTGGCGAGCGATTCTAGCAGTTTCTGGATTGGCACGTGTGCCACTTGACCATTTTAAGAACGCAGAACACGGTTTAGAGTTCACTTAGGGACGGCATATATGGTATTCCGGCATGCTTTTCGCCAGAGGCAGCGCAGGGTAACTGCGGGCGTGCCATTCGGTGTTCGACAGCATTGAAGAAAGAGTATGGATAACCACAGGCTGACAGTCTGTGGTGTACCGTGCTTACGTCAGCTGCGTAGTCTCCCTGTCTTGCGCAGAATTTCTCCGCGCGTTGTAGAAGCGTGCATACCACTTACCTTTTATGAGAAGCAGGTTGCATAGAACCGAAATGCATGTAGCACCCTGTGTGAGTTGGTTTTCTCAAAACACAGAACGACAAAGTAGGCTCCTTCCTTTCACTCAGCAAATCAAGGAACGGGAGCATTCCGTAGACTTCACGTTCCACCATGAAGTTAGTTGCTGCTTCCATGCTCTTCAGGTTACAAATAGATCAGACGAAACAAAAGCAACTGGAGCAGCAGAAAGCGCTTTTTTATTTTATTTTATTTATTTATTAGTACACTCCAAGCCCCAGAGGCCATTACAAATGGGTGCGTACAATTTACATACAAAACAAAACAATAACATGGATTTAAAAAACAAACAAAAAAAACGTTATTTTGCAGCTCCACCAGAAAGTGATCAGTAATCGCAGACTTGAACAACGATTGGTCCACAGTGGCAGCGACGGAGGTGGGAATGTGATTCCACTCTCTACTCGTCTTCGGTAGAAAATAATGTAAAAAAGAGATCATTGCGGCAGAAACAATTACTACATTATTTGGGTGGTCAACGCGTGATGAAATTTAAGGAAGTTCTGAGATAAATTTTGTCGATGTACTTGATTATGGAGGAAAATTTTAGGAAAAAGCGAGAGACGGGAAATTATTCTCTTGTGAAGAGTGGATTTCATCAACGTGACACTGGCAGAACGAGCATCATTATTGAGTATTCTCGTAAATTGAGTTCAATGGTCCCGGGCAGCTTCTCATATGTAAAATAACGTTTATTGGGCTGTTTTATATTGCGCAGGCTCTTGGCGAATGTTCGGCGAAGGTAGCGAAGAGTACGACTAGCGTTGTTAGTAATGTAGATAATGTGAGAGGGCCATTATAAATTATTCGATATGTAAACACCTAAGCATTTGTACGTACTAACGTGCTCTAGTTTGGTTCCATTCATTGCGTAGGAAAACGATGCTAGGTAAGCTGCAGATATGCAGTTAATGTAGAAGTCCTAAAGTCTGGCACGTTAAAGCGAATCTTTATATGAGCAAGCGAAATCACCTCTGTACAGAACATTTTCATCATTAGTATTGTCTCTAGCGACGTCGTCTTCTTCCGCAGCTGGCTCGTTGGTTCGTGCTCGGGTTCGGCACGCGCTCGGGCCACTGCTCCGGCGTTCGTCGTCGTTGTCATCTGCTTGCACAGCTGGCTGCGTTGCCGCTCATCATTCCAGCGTAGAAATTCACTTCTCTTCTGCCGTCGTAATGGGGAGCCCGCTTTTACTGGGACTTGAGCCATTGCTTAAGAGGACATGAGCCATTAATTGCCTTACGTAATGGACAGATTTATTTTGAAGCAATTTAATGTCGAACAGTCACAAGCGCCAATGGCAGATGAATGCGGCTAACCACGCCGCTGAGCAAACTCGAGACATCGAACGCAAGTGACCACTGCGGACTGCGGGCCTACCGTCAGTGATGTCGTTCTCTCCGTCGCAGCCCAACGTGTGTGTAACTTCATAATTGAGAACTACTTTAATGAATCCTCGTCATTAACCCATTGATAAACATAGGGATCGCCCGTTTCACATTCGCTGGTTAACCATCTTCACGGAGTGGAAGGGCCGATGAATTTTTTGGTAGCACTTCTACAGATACAGCGTCATGGCGGAAGATATTCGAGTTCACCTGTAAAGGAGACAGTTGGGAGAGTGACAGTGAGAAGATAGGATACCTACGCATGTCTTTGTGAGGCAATTTTACGAAAGTAGTACGACCTATGCATTGTGAAAAGTTGGAGAGATGATTCGCATCGATGGAAGGCAAATTTAATTGCATCATTACATCGGAATTCTGTTCAACAGTGGGAAAATGTTACTTCCTAGAGACAACAATATGACAGCATACTGGACTACTATTTGTGTAAAACGCAGGTTGGTCCAGCTAGCCGACGCAGAGCTTCTTCCTGACACATCTATTCTGCAGCTCCTTATACTTATATAGAATAGACTGGGAGTGCCGGCAAAAGCTTCAGTATCACCAGATTAATAGCCCAGGAGATGTACCTTACAATTTGAAGTAAGTCGTCACCAACAATGTTTCTGATGAGGGCTTACGACCGAGTTTCCTCTCCAGGACTTCCTGTAACGGTCGCATCGCTACAATTATTGTAGCGCGTGGGAGGAGTTGTCGACATCCGCCAGGATCACGACTGCCCTATTGCGAGCACTGCGGCAAGGCGCCTAAGCCATCAGGCAAGAGTGGTACTGAATACCTTACTGAGTCCTCGAATGAAAATGAACGAACAAAACGTAGATGTTCTAGTTGACACAGGTACATTTGTGAGGTTGATAAATGCATTGTTTATTAAAAAGATGGTAGTGCATAGCAAAAAAGTGAAAGTGATAAGCGGGGAAAATGGGCCGAAGAAAAATGAGGAACGGTAACGTTTCCGAGATCGTGCCACCCAAAGGGCAACGCCTTAGCAGAACGGTAAGAAGATCTATAAAGAAATTGCTGGCACTGATCCGGATTTCCGTGTGTGTGTGGGAGGGGGGGGGGGGGGGGTGGAAGGATGCCTTGGAAAACATTTCGTGGCAGGTATCTGAAAAAACGTTGTAGTTATAGGATTGCTGTTAAGCAGCCATATTCCTTCAGTATAGCTGTGCTAGACAAATATCTAGCTATAAATTTTTTCTAAAGTGTTCCACACAAAAATGTACCCGGTATACGTTCGTAAACGATTCAATACGTCATAAGCATTGGCATTCGATGCCTCCACAATAGGCAACCAAGATGAGCAGTTTTGCCTAAACAAACGAGAGAAGAGATAACCTCTAACCTATTCGTACACATGCCTAAAGTTAGTTTTGACATTGATTAATGGCATACATGCGGACGTCGTAACGCATTCTAGAACAAGATATTCACTTGCAGATAAGCTTACCGAATACCTGAATTCACTTTGTACTTTTTATATTCTAGCGTATGACCTACACGATACGTTCCTCCCACCGCACGTTCGCCTTTGCACATCATTACAGCAGCGCGTACGGTCTAGAGAAAGAAAAGAACATCAGATTTCATGCACATGTTGGAATTTATGTGAAGCTGCAAATGGAAATGTATATTTGCCTATTTCATTCCCTTCCGGCTTCTTTGGCATAAAGGAAATTGGCGCGTACATGTGTTCTGGGGCATCCGTGCTATACAATGTCAGAAATAGAATGTCAGAGAAGACGAGAAAGTAGAGGATCCGACTGGTCGGTTTTGACCTCGGCCCCGAAGGCTGCTGCCTTCAGTTTTCCCGACGGGGGCTAGGCGAGCGGCCCTGTGCCGTCGCCCCGAAACGTGGACGAATGGGCGAGGGTCGCCTCGGTGACGGTGACCGCGATTGACGTCGTGTGAAAGGTACCCGTTGCTGGACCAGATACTCATCAATTTCCCTTGGCCCCTGTCCAACCTGAGGACGAGGCGAGTTGATGGAGAAACCGCGTAGCCCAAGTTGTCGATACGGACACTCGCGGTAGACGTGACCGGCCTCACCGCAATGGTAGCAGAGGGGTCGTCTGTCCGACGTACGCCAGAGATCAGACTTCCGCGGGGGTGCACGGCGACCGTCGACGTCCAAGCCAGCGCGCGCTGCTTGAATTGCGCCTGGCGGCGTCGTCTGAATTGAAACTGCGGGGCGAGTAAACAGGCATGGAGTTTCGCAAGCAGTCCGTATACGTGCAGGGCTGAATATCTGTGAACATGGGAGCCGGTCCCGCATCAGTGGGCACCACTTTGGGAATCAGTGGGTATCGATGGCTGTGCAGTGCTTGCTGAACCTCATCGCGGATAACACTGGTGATGGAGCTATCCTTTGGCATTCTCACTCCGTAAAGCTTCTCCATTTCTTCGAGGACGGCAGATCGAACCCATTCGGTGCTGCTACTTCCGAATGTGGTGAACAATTCGGGAGCTGACGTGGCATTCACCTGCCGGTCGAAGAGGGCAGATCGCTGATGAAAAACTTTCTCCATAGTCACAGCTTCAGTGAGGAACTCGGACACACTTTTTGGAGGGCTTCGCACCAAACCGGCAAAAAGTTGCTCCTTCACACCACACATCAGGTGGCGTAACTTTTTGTCCTCTGGCATAGCAGGATCCGCTCGTTTGAAAAGTCGAGTCATATCCTCGACGTACATGGTGGCGGTCTCTTTCGGCATCTGAATGCGGGATTGTAGTTCACGCTCAGCGCGTTCGCGGCAGTCGGTGTTCTTGTAGCACTCCAGAAGGTGATGTAGGAATTCACGCCAGGATGATAAAACGTCTTCCCTATTTTGGAACCACGTGCGGGCGGGGTCCTTTAGGCTGAAGTACACGCGCCGGAGTTTTGTGGCATCATACCAGCAGTTGAGCGCAGCGACGCGTTCAAACTCACTCACCGAGTCATCCACGTCCTCATATAAATCTCCGTGAAAGGCAGGGGGCCACAGCGGGTTCTGAAGGGTGAGATAGGTCGGAGTAGGAGGCGTTGAAACTTCCGTGGTGATCTGAGACGAAGTCAAAGCAGGCTGTCCTGGTCTCTCTGGTGGTAATTGCGCCTTGTTGTCGACAGCTTGCTCTGTGAACGGGCGTGTTCCCGGGCGTAGGACTCGTGTTCCTGGTGCCGGACGGGATCTTGTGCATGGGATTCGTCGCGTTGTGGTACCTAGCACTTGCACTAGTTTTGGCACGCGATTGGACGACAAGGTGAACAAGATAACAAGGTGGTTTTGGCCTGGCTCAAAACCGTCCAGTCAATCCTCTACTTTCTCGTATTCACCCTGTGCTTTCTCCCCGAAACGCTAGGTGGCAATATTAACTTGTATTTCTAATTTTATTCTTACTTATTTTATATGTGCCAGCGGCTTCTTGGTCGATTCCTAGTTGTGTGCATGTGCCCTAATATGAAAATTACACTCATCATCAACGCGCGGCGATCACAGAGCTAGTTGGAATTGACACCGTATGTACCGCCGACCGACAGATACCAACCGCTACAAGCGACCAACCGACCGACCTACCCATTCATTACCATGGGATATGGATGGGATATGGTAGGCAAAGGAAGCTTTGCTTTAATGTAGATTTTTTTTTTTAGAATAAACGCT
Source organism: Dermacentor silvarum (assembly GCF_013339745.2). NCBI lineage: Eukaryota > Metazoa > Arthropoda > Arachnida > Ixodida > Ixodidae > Dermacentor > Dermacentor silvarum. The sequence continues at coordinate 71,321,857 of NC_051164.1, read as the reverse complement.
ACCAGCCTGCTTCAGGGGGGTGGAAGCCGCTATCCTAAGATGCACAATTGAAGAAGACGTTGTTGGTCTTTGCACTTGCAAAATGATGGCGACACATCAGAGTCTACCTTAAGGAGCTCAGCGACCACAGGGATAGCTGTACGAGTAATGCCATAGGTTAAATGTATGAACGAAGCGGGCCGCGAAACATACGCATACCTTCGCTTCCGCGGTCGGTGAAGCGCTTCTTTTCCCGCTTACTGACTCCACTCGGACCCTTTCTTGAAGCTGATGAATATGGCGGACGTCATCGCATAAATAAGACATGCTGTCGAAACCTGATAGACAGGGACTGCCTAAATATAAAAAAGGAAATAAAAAAACTAATCCGGTGATGGTAATAAATGAGTAAATTACTGCTTTTAATTAGCGTAAGAAGATGCGCCACGTATGCGGCCGGATGGTCCTGCTTTCGCGCGACGTGCTGGCGATGGTGGGGCTGTCCTTAACAATGACAGTACAGATAGGTCGTGGAAACGGAGTGGTATGCTTATTTCCGAGCTCACAACATTTTTTATTTGGATATATATCAGAGTATGCATGACATTACATGAACGACTTGCATTAGAAGCCATGCATTCATTACATGCATTTGCAGAGCAATTTGATATGGAGCACTTGCATGTATGACATGAAGTACATGCACGCGCAATTTGATGCGTGCACGATGAGAACTGGGAGTGCAATTTGACATGCAGCTCAAAGCTCGTAGACTCGGCTTCTCCGCAGCAAATTGTATGTCAGCGTGACTGCGCTCGGCGAATGGCAGCGGAGCCATAAAGATTAGTGTTGGTACATTGCTCCAATGCTATTTTCAATAACGTCTACAGTCATCTTGATATCACTTCTGTCATAATTGTTTCATGCCAAGGACAATAGATGGTGACCACGGACTGCAGGACAGCTTGATGACGCGACCTTACCGCATGCTACCCAGTTGTTCGGTGATCGCACGACGCTCAGCAGGGGACACGCTGTATGGGCTCTATTACAGAGCTCTGTGATACACGTTGTCAGTATGATGAAGACAGTGTTTGTACGGTCTAACAATATCTAATGTCGATCAAAAGTACCGATAACTTGCGGATAAATGGCGAAGCATTGCTGACAGTATGAGCCGTTGGTTTAGTTGTCAACAGTGGGGCCATATGGATGTAATGATAGTCTGTCAGACGTTCAGACATGAAGCGTCAGCGCAGTAGGTGGCAAATGGTGCGCGACATCAACGCCGAAACAAATCCCCCTATATATAGTACAGGTGCAATGTCACCGGAAATATGGAACTAGTTATTGTCGCTGCTGGTCCACAGGTAGATCCACTTATGTTGCCTGTTTAAGGTGAGTGCTTTAGAAAACGAGGTTTTCTTTTTTTGCGTGAAACGAAGTGAACTGCTGTCCTCTTGGCTCACACGGCAGATGACGATGTCATTAAGCACCCGCGAGCGATGCCGTAGGCATACGGCTACAAACCTCGACTCGCCGAGGTGGACTAGTGGATATGGCTTTCCGCTGCTAAACATGACATCATGGGAACAAATCCCGGCTACGGCCCCCGGATTTTGATGGGGGCGAAATGCAAATGTGTCCGCGTAACATGCATTGGGTGTGCGTTATTGATGCCCAGGTGGTTCAAATTATTCCGGAGTCCCTCACTAAGACATGTGTAACAAAATGATCGTGGTTTCAGCACGTAAAACACCAGATATATTTTTTTAGCTGTAAATATCAGGGCAGCTAATAAGGGAACTCATACTACAACCCTTACTAAGAATTTCGTGCGCCTCTGAACTGGACAGAAGTATTCGATTATTTGCTTTAAATCTGAAATGAGCTTAGAAACGCTATAAGAGTTAGTGACGTCAGACTCTGATATGGCAGTCCATCCTGTCTCCAAGGGTTTCAACAATCTTGAGGCACTATTTATCTGGCGAGACCTAAAAACTCTTTACGTTCTGGTTGTTTTAGAGCGAGTACTGCTCAAGTTGAATAACCTTGAGCAAGCGCACTGCGTTATATTTGGCTATCACTTCGGTTGCGTTGTTCAGAGAATCATTTTCCTGATTTGGAATCCCACATTATTAACTTCAAAGCTAAGGATTTTTATTTTCGGTTAGCTCTATTTGAAGCCTTTTCACGTTAACTAGCTTGTGAATTGGCAAAACTACATTAACAGTAGGCGGCCATGAAGTTTAGTCGGAATGCCTTTGATACTTGAAATTATTTAGGTAAAAAAAATCATCAGTGGAAGCCCTGACTGCAGCAGCCGTTGGAGAACTGAGGTTTGAAGAAATTGTAAAGAAAAACGCAAATGAAGTAATTGTTTCATCGGAATGCCTATAATGGCACAGATTTGATTCAGAAACGAAGGAGACCGTAGTATCCTTCTGCTTGGATCGCTATTTTTAATCTGCTGGTTTGAAAGTTCTGCCTGCAGTTTTTCACGTGATTGTATATTGTATATATTGTATATATATTGATTGTATATATTGCCGCATTCAACGCTACAACACACTCCAGGGATGGAAAACGCTGTTCTAATTGATGCGCAGTTGAAGAAGACGCTCTTGGTCTCGACATGTGCAAAATGATGGCGAGACAGCAGAGCCTACTAAAAGGAGCTCAGCGGCCAACGGGATGTGGTACGAATAATAATCATGATCATCAGCCTATATCTAAGTCTACTGCTGGACGAAGGCTTCTCCCTGTGATCTCCAATTACTCCTGTCTTGCGCTTGCTGATTCGAATAACGCTGGTACAAATAATGCTGTAGGGTGAATGTACGGAACGAAGCTGGAAGGCAACCAACCATATGGATACCTTCAATACCGCGGTTGGCGAAGCGCTTCTTTTTCTCAGTTCCTGACTCCACTCGTGCCCTCTCTGCGGCTGTGGCGGACGTCACCGCATAAATTACATGCGTTAACGAAAAACAACCTTAACATATCTTGCGCTGGTGAAGACACAGTATGCAAATTTGGGAAGGGTAGCTGAATCCATTAGGAAGGTCGCCTCTGGTTAGAAAGCCATGCAGAATTAAAATTCGTATTTATTCAAAATGTGCACGTCGCTAGTAGCCATGCATGACATAGAGGACGTTGCGAGTGATCGACAGTGCAGCGAGACCAAATGTCTGTAGGGTGAACGACGTCTTCGGTATTCGACGAGGACTTTCTTAGTGCAGCAGCCGCTTTCTTCAGCATTATTTATGCATGCGTAGCTCACTCTCCCCCACCCCCAACAAGTGAGGATAAGAAGGGCGTATAGCAAGGTGAGGGAAGGTGTATGTTTAAACCAAAAAGGGGATGATTTCAGTTTCAATAGTGAGGGGGATGGTCGGTGTTCTACTTGCGCTTTTTGTTTTTTTTTTTGAAGTATAGGTGACGAAAACGGCAAGGATCTGCACCTGTAAACTAGCACTGTTAAGCGGATACTTTAACACGAGGGTTCTTATCCTAATACATGGAAACGTCGCAATCATTTTTCTTGGGCAACTACTGCAGCACATTTGATGAGGTTTGTTTCATGAAACTGCAAAAAAAAAATAAAGATCAACAGGACAGCCTCTTGGAGTGTCCAGCATACTTACTATACCTGCAAATGATAGGTGACAGCTAGTTAGAACAGCGCCATCAAAGTATTTTACAGGCATACTTTGTGGACGCAAGTTATATAAAGGCTCTGACTGCCGGGAAAATAAATAGGAAGAGAGCACGTAAAGTATTTCACAGACCCGTTATGCTGATACAAGTCACACATTTCGTTGGCCTATAACTGAAGACCGATTAAAGGGACAGACGCTACAAAACGCAGAATGAGCTACTGCCAATCTACAATGTACCGGAAGAGTTTTCTTTGGGCGACTCTGCTAGAATTATTATGGTTACCACAGCTGTTCTGCAAGTCTGAATTGCTGGGAATATTTTTGTGATTCTGCCAGCAGGTTATTCATTCCTGTAATATGTTTACTATAGATTCTTTGCCTGACACTTATCTGTTCTTTTTGCAAGCATGTCGATTTCTGTCAGAAAAGACAAGTTTATAAATAGGGAAAGATAGCTGCCTGTTTTGACCTATAACATGCTCATCTGCGATACCACTGGTCTCTGCAAAAACAGATTATGTGCTTGGGTACAAGCATGAATCGAGCTGTTTGAGTTTTTGTTATACAAGCTGCTCGTATCAGCCCTATATAAAGCTTCTTGCTGTGGAAAATTAGTGCAAACAAAAAGACAACTGATACAAGAAGAAATACAAATAAAAGTGCTACACTTGCAACTGTTTCATAGCTGGAAGGTTTTCACATACACATGATCTTGTCACGCATGCGCACAATAAAAATACAGCAACTAAACAGCCGTATCAATTGCATGGCGGAAAAAGCAGCCCGCCACCACCTCGTGCCTTCCCATGCTCGCACCGGGCATCACGGCCCTCCTCATCTGTACCAGGTCGATTATTCAAGCATCGAGGCCGGCTACTTCATGCGGCACATGGACGACAACGCTGCGCCAAACCACGGCGTAGCATCGTCAACACAGAAACTAGGCTCGACGACTTTTGCTTTTAACGTTCACAAAAAACGGAAATAAAAGAACTGTTTCGTCGGCATGGGAGTAATGGCGCAGATTTGATGCAGGAAACGATACCGTATTAGCGTTCCGCTTGGAACCCTACATACCATTTTCTCGTTTGAAAGTGTTGGCTGCAGTTTTGCATGTATTCTGATGCATTCAACGCGACCAGCCTTCTCCAGGGGAGTGGAAGCCGCTATCCTAAGATGCACAACTGAAGAAGACGTTGTTGGTCTTTGCACGCGCAAGATAATGGCGAGACATCAGAGTCTACCTTAAGGAGCTCAGCGACCACAGGGACAGCTGTACGAATAATGCCATAGGTTAGATGTACGAACGAAGCGGGCAGCGAAACATACGCATACCTTCGCTACCGCGGTCGGCGAAGCGCTTCTTTTCTCGCTTCCTAACTCCACTCGGACCCTTTCTTCAAGCTGATGAAATGGGTGGACATCATCGCACAAATTACAAGTTTTACCGAAAAACAACCTTAACATATCAGGCGCTGATAAAGTACGAACATGCTACGCAGCAGGGGAAGGGCAGTTGAATGACTTAAAAAACTTGCTTCTGCTTAGAAATCAAGAATTAAAATTCTCAATTATTCAAAAAGTGTACGTCGTTAGTACCCGTACATGACATAGAGGATGTTGCGAGTGATCGACCGTGCAGCGACACCAAATTTTGGTAGGGTGAATGACGTTTCCAGTATTCGACGAGGACTTTCTTAGTGCAGCAGCTGCTTTCTTCAGCATTACTCTCAGTGCTTTTTGGCTAGCCGCTGCTGCTGCCGTTCCGGCCCGTGCTCATGCGAAGCGTGCCGCTATGAACGTGTTGCGCACACGTCTAGAAAAGCCAACAATATAGGACTCTGTTCGCGCAGCTAATCAGAGCGCTCAGCACGACTGTGTTGGAATGTGACCCATTTGGCACTTGCTTTGCTGGCTGTTATTACGGATTCGCAAGGGCGCACAAGCGAGCAACCGACGAGGAAGAGCAGGGAGCACGCGTACCTGCTAGCAGACTAACCCGAAGCCGTAGGTTCTTGCTCGGCCAATCAACATCGTCGACCCCATTGACATCACCAGATGCACCCTGGTGACGTCACAACGACCACTGTGGATACCGGTAAGGCTCAAAAAGGGGCACGGCATTTTTTTTTGTGTGTGTGTGCGCCCGCAGCGTGTAGCGCTGCAGCGTTTGGCATCGTTGATTATGCCGACAGTCTCAACTCGGTGCGCGTGTTTCCATAAAATCTTTAAAACAATATCGGAGGTGGTTTATCGGTCATTTAAGGTGGACGGTCACCAGCAGCAGCGACGTTCTGTTGTCTTGTCGTGGCTGGAAACTCACTCGATATTATAGCGAGAGCTACATTGGCCACATTCTCGCCGTTTCGCTGTGGTCGATGGCCGCACCACGAGCTGAGCCGTTGCCTAGCAACCGCCGGAGTTGCATCGGCGTTGAATCGCCGGAGGAGCCGGCGTTGCATCGTATATATAGAAGGGGCGGCTCGGTGGGATTCGTCGGCAGATATGGAAAGTGAGTCGGAGAGCGCGCGAGGGACGCGCGCTTTCACGGATAGCGAACGCGCAGCGGAGAGCAAACACGACTGCGGAGCCGGCGTTGCATCGTATATATACAAGGGACGGCTCGGTGGGATTCGTCGGCAGATATGGTAAGCGAGTCTGAGAGACTGAAAGAAGCCAGGCTTCAAATTCGGAACGAATCCAAGAGGAAGCAGCGAGCCGAGGAGACGCAGGAAGAACGAGCCGCACGCCTCGAGAAGCGTCGTAATACGAAGCGGCCAGGCGAGTGCATTCAGATGAGGATGGTTCGTCGTCTAGTTCGGTATCTCGTGCCAGGTTCACGGATCAACGACGGAATGAAACACCAAGCTAAACAATAACATTAACCGTACCTCTCGCTACGCACACCCAGGCATAACTGAGTTAAGCCACAGCCAATTGCTGGCTACGGCTCCAAGGCACGGCTCGGAGCGCATGAGAGCGCTCGACGCGGGAGGAGAACAACCTAAAAAAACCAGGCTCAGGCATGGCACAGTCGAAGACAATGCTGCTTGCGAGAGCAGTCTAGAACGCTCCGAAACGCCTTGCCGATGATACAATTAGGCACAGCAATGGGAAGGTTTGCTCTGACATTCAGGACTATCTTTTAATGTCCACGCGATTTAAATTGATAAAGCTTCTTCTCAAAATTTATTTCAATTTGGATTATGTGATTTAGTCTTCAGCTTCACCAGTAAAATCACAAATTTCTTCTTTCTGGGGTTTTACGTGCATAAATCACAAATTCCTTATACTTAGGTAACTTTTTCCAAAATAATGGGCGCTCTTGTTAGAATTTTATAAAGTCTAAGTTTTGACTTGGGCAAGCCGATTCTCAAAGGCGAAATATGAACAGAAAGGCTTCCTTTATTGAACGTTCGCGCCGAAACCCCACCGCCGGTGTCAATGTGACGTCATTGCTTTGAAAGTATGTTCTCGGACATGGGTCGTCATGGCTCTCACTAGAAGTTCTCAAAAGTAACCAAGTTCACTCTTCCCGCATTTTTGAACACAGTGTTGGTAATTTTTACCGATAAAGGAATAGCTAGTCGGGAGCAGATGCTGCCAGAACTTATCACACCACGTAGTTCATGCGGGCACTACGTCACCACCTGGCTTATCATTCTTGCTACTTTTATGAGTCCTCAAGCCTTCACTGACGGTAAGCGTGACGCCTCCCTGTAAACGTCGATTGTCAGCCCGGAAATTCGTGCAAGGCACGCAAAGAATGGAAACGTGAGATGGTAGAGCCGCAGATAGTGTAATGGCGGGTCATCCGTTGAAATAAATAGCCGTGGAGTGCCCTTCATTGTCGTGCCATGGTCGAAAGCTACTCGTATCAAGGTTACAAAGTACAAATTATCGATACGCAAAGCAGTCCGAAGACACTTTGACAGTCGGGAGGCTTGTTACAGCCTCGAGCATGACAAGACAGGTCGTGTGACATACCGTACACCAATGTTATTTTTTCTTTTTATCTTTATCTCGATACGGAACGTGGGGAGAAAATACGCGATAGTGTATAGCTTACGTACCTCCACGTCGACACTCGTTCAGACACGTGCCACATTGATTCCACAAGGAGAACAAGAGTCTGTCTTCTGCAAAAGATATGTTCGTGAAACAAAAATGTAGAAAGGAGCGGTCACCCTCGCCATGCTCCTTGCCCGTTCTATCGGGTCATACGCAAAGTCAATTTTTATGAGCATTCGCGCCAGAGGACCAGTTCAGGTGGCGCGCCGATTCGCCAAGGTTTTTCGCCCAAACACCAAGACAGGCACGTGACTTATACGACACTGTCCTACAACAGCAAAACCACAGAAAGGCACGGACCACTTTCACAATAGCACGAAGATGAAGCGCTAGCACATGTACGCGCGTGCTGAGGATCAGTACAGGTCATTAGCACTTGTTCAAACGAAGGCACTGTTGGGCACCAAAAACGGATATGTATGTATACACACGGCATGTTGATCGAGTGACGAAAAAAATGAGGACGACATCCATCCGAATAGGAGACTAGATATAAGCTCTCTCGAATTCGTGCAATGCGCAGAAAACTATGTAACGGGTCACATCACACAGTCGAAAACGGGATTCCGGATGAATCGGTGGTTCGTCCCTTCGTCAACTGCTAATCCATTCCACTGCAAATGAAATGATCACAGAGGGATAAGCGGGGCACAATGGGGGGTTGGTGGAGAAAGTGCAGCCGCTTTTCATTTCCTATTGGCTTGCTGACGTGATTCGTGCAAACTTTGCAGCGCTGTGTGCCTCCCTCACGAAAAACGCATTGGCTGTTTTGTGGCAAACGCCAAGAGGGACACACATTTTACAAGTTTTGCAAGAAAAAAAAAATAGAAATGGCACTTCACACACGACGAAACAAACAAATACCCCGGCTACTCTAGCTTAGCTGGGCGGCTTCGCATGACTGTCTCTCGATCACCACTTGGACGAGCGACAGAGGACACTAATTTCCACCCGAACTAAACATATACACGTTTGGTAAATGTGTTCGTACTGTTCATATGTCCGAAACGTGCCTCGAGTTTGAAGCGCAGTTTTGGGAGCACGGTTATAATCGTTATAAAAGAAAGGTATATCCGAGATTACCGCGCGAAATATGGGGCTGTTGAGGCGTCAGGCGTCAGAAGCTCGGGCACTTGTTATCGGATCGCATGTGGCTGTGCGGGTGGCAAGAGAACGCGTTCGCGAAGGCCTCCTTGCGCCTGAGTGGCTCGTTGCACAATGACGTGTCATTCCCTTCTCCGCAGTGCGTGTAACAGTTAGCCACGTAGAAGAGCTGGTGTCCCGTGAGCGGCACGTCGTGCAGCCGGTCTTCGTCGAAGGACGGTCCGAGCTTGAGCACCGAGAGCGCGATGTCCAGGGCGGCGCTATCCACCATGTTGGCTTGCACTAGACTGATCCACTGGGGGCTGAGATCCTCTTTCCGCTGAAATAGTGGGGAAAATGACAAGTATTAATCATGGCGCGTGCCCGAATTATGGGAGTTATATGCCTAGAATTATCGGGTCGTTGTATGTAAGGTGTAGGGAAACGCAGTAGACGCGTATTAGGGTGATCCGATTTAAGTCTAATTTTCGCACATTGGGAACAATGTGCGACTGTATTTTTTATGTATGTCATATACAACAAAGGGAATCAAAACTTGCCACGAAGCGCGAATTTCGTTAGCCAAAACTATCACAAGCGTCATTGGCGCCACCTTGGCTCAGCGAGATTCCCCCGATAGGGAAGAGTTGGAGGAGCTGGAGTTGGACTAACCACCACCCCAGCGCCAAGAATGGCATGGAAGCCTGTAGGACTGACTCTATAGAAACAGTAGCTCAGGAAGTTGTCGAGGTGCTTCTGGCAGCCAGTGCTTATTTTAAAAGCACCCATCCGGGCTCTGGTAACATTTGCCGGGCCACCGTCTTTTTTACAGCACAGCTTGCAAGGTGGCTTTATGTTTAGAGGCTCGACGATCGTCGGCGTGGAACTACTCAGGACTTAAGGGTGCAGTAATCACCTTCGTTGCTGAGTGATTATTGAAACAGTGCTGCCACAAGTCAACAATGCCACGTAATCTTCCTAAACCTCTTCCTCTTCTGTGAGTCAAGGTCTTCCCTGAACACAGAAGAGGAAGAGGAGATGAACACCCTCTCGCAGCCTAATTACTTTCTTCCATATTCCTCAGGCGCACGACACGACTATAGCGCCCTCTAGGGGCGGGCGTCCCCGCGACGCTGTGTAACTGAACGGGCCACACAACAAAAAAACATCTAATCTTCCTAAAAACAGATACCCAGGACCATAGCCAGAAGTGGGGGAAAGGGCTAGGGGGAAGGGTGCGTAAAAGGATACGTGGCTTGATAGAACGTGCGACAACACCCACCTGCCCACGCACCCCGCCATCTAGCTGTACAAGTCGGTGGTGCCTGTTAACGAGTCTAGACGTTAACGAGCCTAGATGGAATGATAATTTTGAAACCATGCGGCAGTGAGCGAGGCGATCGAAGGCTTTGGCGAAGTCAAGAAATATACAATCAGTTTGCATATTATCGTTCATAATAAATGCAAGTCCATCGTTAGTTCGATTAACTGTGTTTCGTAGGATTGACGCTTCTTAAACCCATGTTAATAAGCGTAACAAAAGTTATTGTGCTCAAGATGACGGAAAACATTAAATGCGATTATATTGTCACGGGGATTCACAAGTGCACGGAAGAGACAATATTTACAGGCTGCTGATACCACACAAAGGCTGACAGCATCTCACGCAGCATGTCCCGTGTTCTTCCTCTTCGCGAAGCACAGCGGTCTTTTAATGGCACGCTCATACGCAATGCCTCGTAACATCAACCCCGGTGAAATAAGCACCGTCACGGCGCCTTCTAAAATCAGTCAGTACTGCTGATGTAGTACGGTTTCAGCCGCGACACAAGGACAACATCAGCAGCAGACGTAAAAGAAGAAGACGGGCAATGTTGGGGCGGAGTGATGAGGTAGTCAACGTCGTTGAGCTTGCCGAGAACTTTGTAGTGTCCTGTGTAGCGAGGGAGGAGCTTCTCGCACAGGCTTTGGCGTCTAGACGGCGTCCCGAGTAGGACCAGAGATTCAGGAGGGTGCTCTACTTCGCGGTGGTGGTTATCATAGCACGCTTTTTGGGAGGCCTGCAACGCACATAGCCCAGTGTGAGCAATCTGACGAGCCATTCTGACTCGATAGAGGACGTCCTGAGCATATGCGGTTGGTGCGGATGGATCAGCAGGAAGGAGCGTCTCGAAGGGCAAGCAGGGTTGCAGCTGTACAGGAGAAAGAACGGCGAATAGCCGGCAGTGTCATGCCGGGATGAGTTGCAAGCAAAAGTAACGTAGGGTAGGGCGGCGTCCCAATCGCGGTAATCAGCATGGACATCATATCCGTGAGAGTTCGGTTGAGTCGCTCGGTAAGACCGTTGGTCTGTGGATGGTAGGCTGTCGTAAGGCGATGTTCAGTAGAGCAGCTATGCAGAATTTCGTCAATGACCTTTGCAAGGAAACAGCGGCCACGATCCATATGAAGCTGGCGCGGAGCCCCGTGTAAAAGAATGACGTCATTGAGCAGAAAGCGTGCAACGTCGATAGCCCAGATACTCGGCATGGCGCGCGTGGTGGAATATGTGGTGGCGTTGTCAATTGCTACGGCAATCCATTTGTTGCCGGATAGGGACGTAGGGAAAGGTCCGAGCAAGTCAAGACTGATGCGGAACAAGGGCTCCAGTGGAATGTCGACAGGTTGAAGCAGCCCACCCTGTGGAAGAGCAGGACGTTTGTGGCGCTGACAGCGCTCGCAGGCAGCACCATATCGGCACACCGAACGATACAAGCCAGGCCAAAACAACCGCTGTCGCACGCGGTCGTAGGTGCGTGAAACGCCCAGGTGCCCCGCATTTGGAGCATCATGCAGATGTTGAAGAATGGTGCTGCGCAGGTGTCGGGGAATAACTAGCAAGAATTCTAGTCCGTCGTCAGGTTTCATATTGCAACGGTAAACGACGTCATCGCGTAGGACATACTGGCGTAGACCAGGGTCGGAACGTGCAGAAGAGAGTCGCTGAATCGCAAGCTTTATGCTGCATCCCGACGCTGTTAGGTGCTGATGTCGCGTAAATCAGAGATGGCCCGCACACAGGAATCATGCTCATGGTCAGCGAGGCTAGCAGCATTCACTGGATGGCGCGAAACACAATCGGCATCGTGATGTAGCCTCTCCGATTTATAAATTGCCTCAAAGGTATAAGCCTGTACACTCAGAGCCCAGCGACCAAGGCGGCCATTTGGGTCCTTGAGCGATGACAGCTAACAAAAAGCGTGGTGGTCGGTAAGAACCGAGAATGCGCGGCCGTACAAATACGGTAGAAATTTTGTGACAGCCCAAACCAACGCAAGGCATTCGCGCTCTGTGATCAAATAGTTCGGGCATATGCAATAACACGTGTGTGGCCACGCTGGTGCTGAGCAAGGACGGTGCCGATTCCTTGCCCACTACCATCTGTGCGAACCTCAGTAGACGCGGATGGGTCAAAGTGAGCCAATATGGGTGGTGAAGTGAGCAAGTTGGTCAACGCCGAGAATGCAGTCGCTTGGTGGGGGCCCCACGAGAAGGGCACTTCCTTCTTGAGAAGGTCGGTTAGGGGTCGGGCTATGATGGCGAAATTGCGTATACAACGGTGGAAGTACGAGCATAATCCAACAAGACTCAGGACAGTTTTAGTAGACGAGGGCATAGGGAAGTTCTTCACAGCACTAATCTTGGCAGGGTCAGGTTGGACACCTGTAGCACTTACAAGATGACCAAGCACAGTGATTTGTTGTCTGCCGGAAATTACTCTTTTTAGAGTTTAGCTGGAGTCCTGCTCTACGAACGACAGCTAGAATGGTCGCCAAATGAGTAAAGTGACTTTCAAACGTTGGGGAAAACACAATGACGTCGTCTAGGATCCAGAGGCAGATAGACCATCTGTAGCCACGAAGGAGAGAGTCCATCATGCGTTCGAATGTTGCGCGGACGTTGCACAGTACAAAGGACAAAACATTGAAGTGATAGAGGCCGTCCGCTGTGATAAAGGCAGTTTTTTTTCTCAATCCAAGTCATCAACAGAAATCTGCCAGTAACCCGAGTGCAGGTCTACGGATGAGAAGTACTTGGCTCCGTGAAAACACTCCAGGTCGTCATCGATCCGTGGCAGCAGATATACGTCTTTGCGTATCATTTTGTTTAAGGCACGATAGTCGACGCAAGATCTCCAGCTGCCATCCTTCGTTTTGACCAAGACGACAGGTGGCACCCGCGGACTTGAGGAAGCCCCTATGACGCCTTTGGAGAACATCTTGTCGACTTCTCGTTGTATGACCTGGCGATCGGAATGGGACACACGATATGGTCGCCGTCTGATAGGAATAGCATCTCCGGTACGTATTCGATGACTTATAAGAGACGTTTGACCGAGAGAGTCAGGTTCTTTGCCAGAGGCAGTCACCGCTAACACATGATCCGCCGCATGCATGCTCACAAGGAATGTCGGTGACAAAAGTGCCAAAGCTAGACTATTCGTTTGAACTGGGCTTTCGCCACTGCCATTTATAGAGCCGCGATCACCGGTTCAAACAGATTCACAAATGGAAGCACTGCATCATGTTTTCCCACCCAGCGCGTTTCACATAATCCCAAAAGTCGCTGCTTGGTGGACTCGGGACACATCCAAATTAACATATCTCGTAAAACGCGTGAGGGGTTAAAAGATATGCGGAAAAAGTGCGGTTTGTCTTCAGCATTCCGAAACAGTTTCGGATATCTGTGATGGAGCATGGCGCACAGAGAACAAGGTTGAAGGAGTGACTGGTGCAATGTGTGTATAGTGCGGCTGGATATTTCTGGCGAACGGCAGCTTGCACTCCATTCGTTTTACCAGCCATCGAGTTGGCACCATCATAACCTTGGCCACGAATGTGATGCATGTTTATTCCAAGGTCTAGCAGAAATTGCATAATGGTATCTGTGAGGGCCCTGCCATTTTGGTCCTGAATTGGCACAAAACCTAAAAAACACTTCTTCGATGTCGTTGGCATCCTTGTTTAGGTACCTTGCACAAACAGAAAGCTCTTCGATACTAGCAATATCCGTCGTTTCGTCAGCAAGTACGTAGAAGCAGCCTGCAGTGTTTACTTTTGCAACTAGCCTTTCGTTGAGAATTTCACCACAAATTTATATAATTTGGTTTTGTACATCTCGGGTTTAAATACGAGGCATTACTGGGCCAACTTTCCAAATGGCTCTTCAGATTTATGTCTGCTCGCATGCGAAGAGGTACTCTGATAGTACAAGTATTTTCAGTGGGGGCTTTAGCTTAAATCCATAGGACCATTGTCCCTATGGCCATGGAGAGCCAGACCTTGTCGCCCGCAAAAAAGAGCTGTCTCATTAATAGACCGTTAACTTTCTTCTGGTTTCTCTTATTTTACTTTGTCTACCCTGGTTCAGCTGATTGATCACATTCAACGCTTCCTGGAAATGTTTGGTGAAAATTATCAGCTGCCAGCTGACAGTCACGGCGATATTTATTATTTTGTGTTTTCGTGCCTGTGGAAGATTGCGAGCGCGTGTTTCCATTTCTGGAATGGCTTGAACGCGAGGGCTCCAGTGGGCGCATGTTGGCCCAAGTTAATAAGAACATTAAGCCGAAAAAAATTAATCGAAAATTTAAATTGAAAATCTTAAGCATGCCTTTGGAAATTTCAGTGCACCTTTCGCGTCAAGAGTTGATGAGAACCTTATACCCACAAAGTTTGGGAATTGAAATCCATGTGCTACGCAGATGCTGCGGCCGCCACGAGATGCGTTTCACGAAATCCAGCCCGAGTTCGCAACGTTCACGCCGAAATGTCTGTTCGAGCGTGAAAAACTCATTGTAAACAAAATCCAGAATGATTCCCTGCGCCGGTGGTCGTTTTCGTCGACGGTGCATGACAGCACAAAAAAACTTCGGGAGGGGCTGAAACCCGACAATCTTCGCTTACCCCCATTTCGTCGACTCGACAAGGGTGAGTAAATTTTTATTCTAGAATTTTTGCATACATCTTTTAATCTTTTCTCTCGTCCTGAAAAAAATCTTTATCTTCCTCGTACAACTACCTATGTCTGTAACAAATCCGGTCGTATCAATGTCTACCTTGCTTTTTTTTTTTGTTCTACCAATACTCCAAACGTCTCTTGCTTACCTAGACCGCTGATAGGTAGATGCTTCCGACCACATTAAATGCAAGCGCTTATGGAAGGTTTCCTTACCTACGGGTCTTACTGGGTGAATGACTCCTTTCGCATTCCAATAGCATGTGCTAAATGGTCTTCGCATTTTTGATGAAGCATACACATACCTCATCTATTTGCGAATATTTCCTCCAGTATGCGTTTGTCCATAGGCAACCGGCGGGAGCCTCAAATAGAAAGGCACTTTCTTTCGTGTTATCGTGCTCATTTTTCGTTCTAATTTCCTTCTTCTCATTCTTGTATATCTCCATGATTTATGTTTCCATTCTTTCAATCCAATTCACGTATCTATTTTCCTCACTTTCTTTCTGACGACTCCTGGTTGTCTACTGAAGCTTTCAATTACCCTGTATTTGGTTGCCAACTTTCTTGACCTCTTCGTCCATTCTGTGTCCATGCGATTTCAGGTACTGATACTTGGGCACTTTAGCCGCCTATTTTAATCTATATGCCGGAGCATTTCTTCAAAAGAAATTGTCCTCTGCACTTTTAAACGAAGCACAAACCATGTCACCCTGCACTGCTTCAATTGTGTTTTTGCCGTGGGCTACCAAAGGCAACCGGCCGACCGATCTTTGGGTAATTTCTAACCCCGACAAGATATCTGATTTTAAGAACAGAACGACATTTGCGAACGCTAGCGCTGGCACCATTGTTCCTTTCCAGATTCGTAGCTCCATCTCATTGTTATTGTGCCCCGAAGGGCCCTATATTTCATCATTGCTGCATTCCACTTCCCCTTCCTTTTCAGATTATATTGGTGGGTACTTGAGTCAGTATTTCCTTCGTTTATGTATACGCCGAGGGATTTATGTCGCTTGACTATGTGTATGACTTGTTGAATCGACACCACGTAATCACTCGTCTCTTCATTAAAGATCAGAATTCCCGATTTCTCTGGGCTACACCTAAGGCCTAGTTTTGTCGCTGCGTTTCCACCCATGTTCGCAAGTGCCTGTAAATGTCTTGCACATTCCGCTAGTAGCACAATGTCGTCCACATACATCAGTCGGCGGGCCTTATGTTGCATCAGTTGTCCATCACACATGCATAATGAATTCAACACTAATTTGCTGTCTTGCAGTCGTCCTTTATGCCCTTAACCTAAAGCGTGGACAAGAATAGAGACAGAGGACATCCTTGCTTTAGTTCTTGATGAACTTCCACCACTTTATTACATTTTCTGCATTCTCATACGTTTTTCCGATTCGCACTCGGTTGCCTCTATCTCCCTCAGCAGCTCCTAGAAAGCGTCATGTATGCCTTCGTGCATTAGAATATCCCATTACAGTTCTCTGTCTACGTTGTAGTCTCCCTTACTATGTAGAAATCCTATCCATAAAGGTCTATTCTGAGCTAGAATATACCTTTATCGGCTTGGGCGATGGCTGCAGGACGACGGCGCCATCTAGGCGCGAAGGCTCACACTACTACGCCCGCAATAGTGAAAGGTAGGTAGGAAGCCCGCCTGCGCATGCA
The DNA here is from genome assembly GCF_013339745.2 of Dermacentor silvarum. Lineage (NCBI taxonomy): Eukaryota > Metazoa > Arthropoda > Arachnida > Ixodida > Ixodidae > Dermacentor > Dermacentor silvarum. The sequence continues at coordinate 71,305,388 of NC_051164.1, read as the reverse complement.
GGTCAATGGCGCACTGGAGTGCGCAGCTGCTCTTTCTTGGCATCCTCGAGCCAGATGAGAAGGTGTGTGTGAACGTAAGCTTCGCTGTATATACGCAGATGCCAACAAGGCACGTTGGACATGCAGAATTTTTTCGTCACGGTTTTTCTGCGTTTTAGGAGAGCTGTTGACTTTACATGTCTGGTAAGAGGTTTTGCGATAACATGGACCCGTATATCCGATGGTGTTTTCTGACATATAGCGTTTGTCAACCACCGGTGTTCTAGCGCCGCCACATATGTTCGCGACGCTTTTGCGCCCTGCTTCGGTAATTTGCAACAGAACAGGCAGGTATTACAGGGGAGAAAAAAAAAGAAATAGTGCTAATAGAGAAATACCGGCACTTCGCGTGCTCCGGTCGTGGCTGGCTGTAGTCAACGTCACTCGATTCTCATCGAGCCCCTTATGGCAGATATCAGTGGGTGACACCCCTACTTGCCCCGCCCTTGCGTTCTCTCATCAGCGCTCACAAGGGTGCGCATTTTATAACTATGCATAATTGCTCGCAGGTACTGATAACCCAGACTTGCCCTGTGCTTTCTACTTCGTGTGTTAGGGTTAAAATGCCTTTACCTAACTGGTAGCATGATTTGCAGCAAAAGAAACGCAACCACCACCAAGGATACGGTGACATTACATCTACATGTATATTTGGGGGGTAGCGTACAGTTGCAATGTGCGCTGTACCAACAGAAATCCAGAGCCCTACCAACCTCCTTATTCTTTATGTCGAAGAAGCAGTACTGGAAGCCGTCCAGGGTATCTGTCCTGTGGCCTTCGAATCGAAGCTCCATGTAGGACTCGATCGTTGCTTTGGCCACTTCGACGCCGAAGGTGCCGAGCCGCACCGGCAGAGGCGCGGTCAGGTGGTACATAGGCGGCACCAAAATGGACGGCTTGAGGGCATGGTCAAACCGGTCTCGCGTAATGAGCGCGTGGTAGAGGTTGCCCCCAAGCAACCACGGCGGGGGCATCGCGCCGATGTCTTCGTTGGGGGTGCGATGCTTGGCCTTAATCGCGTCACGCAGGTTCTTTACGAAGCTGGTCTCCATGTCCGGGTACTTGGAGAACCTGCGCCGAGTAAGAGAGCACCCAAATTTCAACAAGACGAAATTTTAAAACTAGACCAACAGTTTCTTTTTGTACGTACCCAAGACACCGCGCCCTGTTGTGCCTGCGTACTTGTGCTCATTTATAGAACGCAAGAGGAGTATCAATGTATTCAAAGAGAACAAGGAGAAAAAAGCACAACTCTCGGTGGTAGCGTTTTAAGGGTGCGCAAAAAAATTCCAACTCGCAACTGCCTTTGTAGATGCTCTTTTTATTACTTAGTTAAACATTCTTGACTAGCGCTCTACCTCCTCTACCTCCTCTACCGCTCTACCTCCTCTCCGAGTAAACAGTAAAGAATGGGTGATGGCCTCTGTACCGAATGCTATTTTTTCTGATTTCTGGGGTAGAAACAAATGATATAGTAACTTGAGAATGACGGAAAAGAAAAAAGTATGGCAGGATTTTTTCCCCAACTACTCTGTAACAAAGCGGCATTCTACCTCAATGTATTTAAGTCCTCAAGTAACGTGACCAACTCGCCACACTGATCATAATTCTTTGACACCTATTTTACTCGAACAAACATACTCACACGTGTACTTATTTGTCCTCTTCTCGGGCACTGTATTTCACCCACTAAAACCTATTGTTATCCCTCAGAACAAGACGCGTCTGCATGATTGGAACCCGCGGGAATGTTATCGATGGTTCTCTCCGTTGTTTGTGGTCACCAATACTTCTTGTGTAATCTGATTGTGCACGCGACGCGAATTGTGGAGTACTTTCTAGAAGACACGCAGGCGCCAGCCAATACTCTGAAAACTTCGATGACTTATGTGTAAAAGCCGACGCACTTGACCGGCCTATAAGATTTGGGACGATCGTCGACTGCGTTCGCCGCTGTCGTTGTGCTTTGTGGGTAGCCTGTTTTTCTGGACACAGGTTCACCCAATAAAGAGCTAGTTTCGTCATTCACAGTTTGGCTACTGTGTTCTACTGTTTTGAAGAATATCATGGTGAAGTGAAGAACTACCGTGAGCGCCCCAGCTTCCCTCCTTCATACTTCAACAACCTAGGGAGCCCCCTACCTTCCGATGAACATTGTCAGTGGATCCGCAGACCTAGCTCGAGACTTTCGGAAGGATATCAGCCTTCCAGAACTGGACCTCTCAGGATAACCTGCGTCATCGTCTTCGCTGGGAATTTCGACGACCACCTTAGGCACGTGGGGCGGTACAAGAGGCCATCAAGTCACCAGAGCTAACTCTGAAGGCGGAAAAGTGCCCCTTCGCTTATGACGAGCTTCTGTTCTTAGGTCACGTCATCAGAAAATCTGGAGCCCGCCGTGATCCGCCGAAGACATCCGTCATCGCTAACTTCCTAGAGGCCACCGACAAGAAGGTAGGGCGCAAATTCCTTGGCATATGTGCCTATTACAGGCGCTTCGTCAATAACTCTTCCCGCATCGCCGAGCCGTTAATCTCTCCAGAAATAAGACGTCGATTTTAAGTGGAAAAAGCCACAAGCCGAAGCATTCCGAGACCTTAAACACCGCTTGCAGTCACCATAAGTGATCGCCCACTTCGACGAAGACGCCGACACCGAAATCCACACCGACGCAAGTAATGTAGGCCTCGACGCCGTCCTAGTCAAAAGAAAGACGGAATTGACAGGGTCACTACCTACGCTATTCGGTCGCAGTTGAAAGCGGAAGGCATTTATTCTACGATGGAAAAACAATGTCTTAGCATTATTTGGAAAATCTGCCCTTACCTTTATGCCAGGCGCTTTAAAGTCGTCAAAGCTGGCTAACTTAAAGGACTCTTGAGGACGTCATTCAAAGTACCCTTCAGGACCTCTCAGATTTCAAGCATTCGACATAACCGTCGTTTGCAAATCCGGACGGAAGCACTCTGATGCCGACTGCCTGTCATGCGCCCCCACTCACCCGCCACCGCAAGACGACGAGGCTGACGCCTTCCTAGGAACAATAAGCGCGGAAGACTTCGCTTTGCAGCAACGAGAAGACCCGGAAGTAAAAGCCTCGTCGAGTATTTAGAACGCAACACCGACATTGAACATAGGGCATCAAGGCGAGGATTGTCTTCGATTTCTTTCTGCAAAATGACGTGCGCGCAAATAGCTTCTCATCTGTACGCGCCCACTACCTTCTTGTTCCCTCGGCACTGCGTCCAGAGGTACTTCACGCCCTACATGACGATCAAACCGCTGGGCACCTGAGATTCTCCAGGTCGCTATTGAGGATACAGGAAAAATATTACTAGCCGAACCTGACCACCGACGTCACCCGCTACGTCAAGGCATGCCGAGACCGTCAGCGACGCAAGACACCGCCGGTAAGGCCAGCGGGATTACTACAGCCGATTGAGCCTCCTTGCCGACCATTACATCAGGGCTGCTGGCTTTTCAAAAGAGGCAATGACTGCATGGGCTATGAAGGTAAAGCACGGCTCTACACATTATGCAATGTGGTTGTGGATGAGATGGCCATTCAGAGAAGTGGTGTACGATGGAAAAAGGTTCCATGGATATGTTGACATGAGCATCGATGGCAATGATGACAGCTTTCCAGTTGCCAAAGATACATTTGCTTTAATGTTTGTTGCAATCAATGGCAGATGGAAGCTGCCGATTGGCTACTTTCTAGTGCATGGCCTTGGAGGGGTAGCAGAGGCGCAATTCAATTCAATTGAGTATATTTGGACATACATAGATCGTACAGTATGTCCACGAGGCGTGGCAAAAGGAGGCAACAATGCCTCCTGACAGGGCCTTCACCTCGGGATCACACATCGTGACAGCAGATCGGCATGACAGAATACTGCACTACATTGAGAAATCAAGGAAATCAGTGAAAATTCAACAATGCATACTGTTTTACATATGGAAAATTATCCTATGATTTATCATTCTACATTGATTACATCATTCTAGTTCACAGAATGAATGGTGTAGAAAATCATTCACATTGCACTTGCTCAAGGCAAAAGAAAGGTACAATTCTAAACAAAAAAGGCAGGAGAAGAAAGCATCAATTTCATTCTTTTCTTAAATTGAGAAAGGGTTTTGCAATCCTCTATGCTGTTTATCATTGAAGGATATGTGTTACAGAGTTTAACTATTTGGTTTTCTATTATCTGAGTACCATAATTTGTGCGTGACTTCGACCAAACCATAGATACAGTGCGCAAGTTATGGGTAAGGTTCCTGTTTAAGTACTTAGTGGAGAAGGATGTAAAATCATGCTTAATGTTATGAAAAATAAGTACAGCCAATGAGAAATCGTAAAGTTGATAGGACGGCAGTACCTCAACTGCGTCGTACAGGGATTCTTTGGCAATAGGTGCGGAACGGAATACCGCCTTCAACTCCCTAAACTGAAGCGAGAAAAGGCGGTCTGAATCAGACTTGTTACATGTGCCCCAAACTAGCTGACAGTACATAAAATAGGAGTGAACTACGGAAAAACAGATCTGCTTTCTCAAACGCAGAGGTAAAAGATATTTTACTCATTGCAACCAACCAATAGATCTAGATGCTTTCAGACGAACCTGATCCACGTGATCCGTCCATGTTAAGTCATACTTGAAACACACGCCCAGGAAGCGGCAAGAATTTGTTGGCAATAGATTGGTATTATAGATCTGTAGTTGGACATGATCATTCAAGAGCTTGTTTTTGGGGCGGAAAATAATATATTGTTTTTCTTTATATTTAAGTCAAGTTCGTTGCTATTTAACCAGATCTGTAGCTGACTCAGCCACTGATTGACATGTTGTTCAAGTGAGGCTAAATTTGGACCAGAAAAGAAGACATTAGTGTCATCCGCGTAAAGGATAATATCAGGTGTCCGGGCAATGTTAACGAGATCATCGATATATAAAATAAATAACAAGGGCCCAAGAATCGATCCTTGTGGCACACCGTACCTAATTATTCCTATATCTGAGAGAACTTTATTCATACTAGTGTATTGTTTTCTTCCTGTCAGATAACTGTCTACCAGCTCATGTGCTATTCCTCTGACACCATATTTTCCCAATTTTTTATCATAATTTCATGTTTAATAGAATCGAAGGCTTTTCGAAAGTCAAGAAAAATGCCTAGTGTGTACAGTTTCTGTTCAAAGTTTTCCAAAATACGGTCCTTTATGAACAGCAGTGCTGTCTCCGTTGATTTTCCAGCCTGAAATCCATATTGTTGTTTGCATATATTATATTTTGACCATTTCAAAATTTGTTTAACCTCGTGTATGTTATGCGTTCGGGGATTTTAGATAAGAGCGGCAAAACAGAAATAGGTCTGTAATTGTTCAGATCATTTTTCCTCCTCCTTTGAATATTAAGGTTACGCGTCAACTTTCATTTTATCAGGGAATACATCGGTTTCTAACTTGGTGCTTCAAGCTGCTAGCTTCACTCACGAAAAAGGTGCACACATTGTGGGTTTGACCTGCGATGGCGCTGCAGCGAATTTGTCATTGCTGCACAGCCTTCGCTGCAAGATGGACCTGACTGAGCTGGATGCTTCTTTTTCACATCCAGTGACAAAAAAGCTTTTCTTTGCCATGTTGGATCCCTGTCACATGTTGAAGCTACTGCGGCACACCCTGTTTGGTAAAAAGGCTATTGTGATACGAACAAACAGTTCATATTGTTGAAACACATTGATGAGCGGCATGAAATCCAGTATACAGATTGCCTACATTTGGCAAAGAAACTTAGACAGGCACATATTACCTGGGAAAATTAGCCAATGAAAGTATCATTGTTGGCTCAAACGTTTAATCAATCGGTAGCAGATGCTCTTAGTGACTGCAGAGCTCAAAGAATTCCAAAATTTTCAAATTCCTTGCCAACAGAAGAGTTTTTCAGGCATGTAAACAACGCACTTGACATTTTAAATTCAAGACATCCAAGGCAAGAAGAATAGAAAGGCCGATGTGCCCTCAAAATGTGGCTCCTGTCACTGCTATGTCAAAGAACTGAAGGCCTACTTTTACTGACTTAGGAAGTCTGCAGCTGGAAAACTAATGACAGGGACCAACCGAAATACGGGCTTCATTCGCTTTGTGGTGTGCTTAGACAACCGTGTATACAACCAATTGGTTACAGAAAATTGCCTATTGGCATATCTTCTGACTTGCAAGCTCAGTCGGGATCACCTTGAGTTACTTTTTGCTGCAATAAAATCATTTGGGGGCTGCAATTACAACCCAAAAGCAAAGCAGTTTGGAGCAGCATTGAAGTGTCTGATAGTTCGCAATGAGGTGAAGGACATTGATGGCGAAAATTGCTTTCTATTGAAAGACATCTAAATTCTCGTTGTACGCTCCTCTGAAAAACCATCCTCCATCGATGTAATTAACTTCACTGTCCCTCAGAGAAGCCCTGCAGCCAGTTAACCACTCACAAAAGCAATTTTACAGGATGATGGTTACTCTGCTGACACAGTCTGAGCTTGGGCGCCTGCAGCTCATAGTACAGGAAGAAATGCTACACAAGTTTCCTCGTGGGTGAATTAGGTTCACGATGGCCCGCACAATTAATTCATTTATCCATCAACTTCAGCTGTCCCACCAGGTTTTATGCCAAGGCATTTGTTTTTTGAGTGACTTTGTAGATTGCATATATTGTTCAAGAGCGTTGTATGCAGATGTCAAAGCTTTATAGAGGGAAAATGTGATACCTTATTGTAAATTGTGCAAGTACATGTTTGTTGTCTTGCTGAGTGCTGTAGCTTGAATCACCTGCATGCAAATTATGCTTAATCAACTGTTATGTTCAGCCCAAGCTAAACAGTGTGGGCAATGACGGTAGGTTAGCTGGCCTACATTTCACTAGAGCAAACTGTGTGATGACATGGACTTGCTGTGAATGCTCTCAATGGATTATGTGTGAGCAAAGTATACTCTTGAGGATGACAATGTTTTTTAATGTTTATCCTGTATGTCTTTTACCTGGCCTTTGTGAAAATTTGCCACTGTCACCTAGAATACCGTTGGTTTTACTATTTTAAAAATAATTTATAGTGCCCACTCTGTTCACTTGCTTTACAATACCCTTTTGTGCTGACAAATTCACTGTAACCACAAATAATAGGTGTGAACCATTTAATGAGTGTTTTAAATACCGTGAACTATTCATACATTTGAGGTTCACAACGTAATAGAGCTGTCTCCTCTTAATTTTGCGGTGTGTTGGCTCAGCATCGACGGTGCTAACTTTTTTGTAGGTATGTGATACAACATAAGCTTTGTAGTACATTTTACTTGCAGCAAAATGCATTGTATTTTAATGTTGACATACTTAGTTTGTGGGACTGACCTGACATCAATTCTTTCAACTTTGACTTTGTGAACTACCACTCTTTTTTTTCGATTTCTGCGTATGTGTTGCTTACTGTTCTGACAAGCACAATCACCGCCCCGCAGGGGCGTCTGCGTAAGCAGGCGTTTGGTGTGGTGCGAGACCCGAGCACTTGAGGGTTGGCCCCTCCCGCGTGTAGCCGTGCGTGGCTTAGCCGTGTCCGGGGAAAAGAGGATCCTGGAGGTTGAGCCGATGCCGGGTGTTTGGACCTTTACGGCCCCTCGGTGGAGGTAACACACCTCTTTGGCCTCCGCTTCGCGTAGACAGCACCCCCGGACTGACCCACCCGGGGGAAATTGGTAGTCGCCTTTTCCTGTCTCTCTCTTCCCAATCTTCGTCTCTCTCTCACACTTTTTGGCCTTTCCTGTCTTCTACTCTCTTCCATTTACTTCCATTCTCCCTGGCGGCAAGGGTTAAACGTGTGTGGCTATCCTACCTTGGGTACACCATATTTGGTTATAGTAGCGGAGTACGACTGGCGTCACGCAGACTTGTGCACAAGCTCTGCCGCGTCCCCTCGTTGGACTTCGTGGTGGGCGGTGGGCGCTCTTGCCGAACTCGAACATTTTCTTATGGCAGCGAAACCTCTGTGGTGCGGCCTCTGAAACCTCTTCGGTGCGGCCTCTGAAAAGAGGCCGCACCGAAGCAACGTTTCAGTTCTCCTTTCGGAACAATGTCCCAGCATTCCCCAAGTACCATGTAGTGCATAGTGAAAATAACATACCCGTAAGAAACCTTTCACCATTTCTGGTGGCCAAATGCCTGAAAGACAAAATTGGATCAACATACAAAGCCTCAAAAATGTCTAGCGGGGACCTCCTCCTAGAACTAAATGACAAAGATCAAGTGCAAAAGCTCTCAGAACTTACCAGCATTGACGACGCGACAGTCACAATTTCAGCCCACAGAACACTAAATACAAGCAGGGGCGTGATATCCGAGGAGGACTTCCTTGGCTTGAGTGATGCGGAACTGCTGGAGGGTTTCCAAGAACAAAACCTGACTAAAGTACAAAGAATTGTCACCCGCAGAAATGATCAAGAAATTCCGACAAAACATGTTATACTTACCTTTGGGACAAGCGAAATGCCTACCTCTCTGAATGCAGGATACGTAAATGTCAGACCGTATATCCCCAACCCCAGACGATGTTTCAAATGTCAACGGTTTGGACATGCTTCACGCGCATGCCGAGGCAAAAGTACCTGTGCTAAATGCAGCTCCAATGAACACCAATCTGACAATTGCACTTCTTCTCGACACTGTGTTAACTGCAAAGGGGACCATCCAGCTTACTCGCGGTCTTGCCCTTGCTGGAAAAAAGAAAAGAAAGTAATTGCACTAACTGTTAAAGAAAAAATCTCGTTCTTTGAAGCCCGAAAGCGATTGTCCTACCTTTCCAGAAGAAGTTATGCCGATGTGACGCAGGTGGGGGCAGCGTCATAGAGGCCTCGGGAGTCCTCCGAGCCCACGCACAGTGGTCCCGCAGTGACCCCTCCCGCCCCCGTGGTGGCAGCAGCCAGTGCTGCTCCATCGTCTTCGAAGGGCCCACAGACACCAGTCTCGCAAGGCCCTAGACTCAATCGAACTCCACGGCCCGAGACACGTGTCCCGGCGCCCAACTCTCGATCCTCCAGCGCCTCTGAGAGAGCGATGGACGTCGACGCAAAAACCCCGTTGTCGTCGACACCGAAGGACAAGCGCTCTCTCGAGCGCGCCAAGAGGGACAATTAAAGTCCCAATAACCACGTTAATTAAGAAAGTGATAACCTAAAGGTTATCCCTCCTTTCTAATAACCCTCTCCTCACCTATGTCACCTAACATCTTATATCTTATAGAATCATAATGCCATTTTTTACCTTTGTTTTAAAATGGCTTTCATTATCCAGTGGAACTGCAGAGGACTTTTACACAACTTAGGTGACATAAAAGATACACTGAATAACTTCTCCCCTGTGGCTTTGTGCCTACAGGAAACAAAATTATGTGACAAAAACATTAATATCTTAAAAGGCTTCACTGTTGTACGGCGCGACCGTACCCAAGCTAACCGGCTTTCGGGCGGTGTGGCTGTGGTTGTGAAACACGGAATTCCAGCTAGGAGCAGTAACCATTAATAGCCACATAGAAGCCGCTGCTGTCACCATTTTAGCACATAAAACCATTACCATCTGTTCCCTCTACATTCATCCACACACACATTTCACTGTAAGAGATTTAGACCTGATTTTAGACCAGCTACCAGAACCATTTCTGACAGCGGGAGATTTTAATGGGCATAATACACTATGGGGGAGCAAAAAAACTGACCATAGGGGACAAACAATCGAAGATTTCATCCTAAGTAATGAACTATGCCTTTTACATACTGGTGCGGCCACGTACTGCTCCCCTAGCACAGGAGCTATGAGTTGCCCTGATTTGGCAATGTGTTCCCCATTTCTATTCATCGATCTTCATTGGACTGTAATAGCTAATCCCTACGGTAGTGATCAGTCATAAAACTGCAGTCATAAAACTAACATCCGTACTGCCTATAACACTTTCTAGGCCACGCCGTTGGAAACTGCACCTAGCAAACTGGCCTCGCTTCACTGAAAAAGCCAGTTTAGAAAAAGTGATCTTAGATGACCTAAACATAGACGAGGCGAATGACAGGATTACTGCTTGCATAGTTGCTGTGGCGGAAGAAGCTATTCCCCAATCTTCTGGATTCTTAAGGAAAAAACTAAAACCTTGGTGGACGAATGAATGCACACAAGCTAAAAAACTTCAAAACAAGGCATGGGGTATCTTCAGAAGGTACCCAACACAAGACAATCTTTTATCATTCAAAAAGCGAAAGCGAAGGCGAGGTATATCCGTAGGCAAGCAGAAAAAATTCATGGAAAGATTACATATGATCAATTAACAGTTCAATAACATCAAAGAGAATGTGGGACCAGGTTCGCAAGTTTAGGGGCAACTATGCTCCCTACACAATCTCCATACTCTCAACTCCAGGCACGCAAACAAGTGTACAGGAACAAGCAGACATATCAGGCCAGCACTTCTAAACCATATCTAGTTCGACAAACTATTCCACAACATTCCTAAAACACAAACAGTCCGCCGAAAAACAAAAGCTTCCGACAACAGGAAGTTCAGATAGACCGTTTAATGTCCCTATAACACTCCATGAAATAAACAGAGTAATCTCTTCGGGTAAAAAAAAACAGCACCCGGTCCTGTCAAAATACATTACACTATGCTGGTCCACCTGTCCCAGAAAGCGGTGGAGGCCTTGTTGCGTTTTATTTTAACACGATCTGGGAAACGGGTAAAATGCCTGCAGAGTGGAAAAGGGCTGTTATTGTTCCCTTCCTGAAGGCGGGAAAATCACCAAATACACCTAACAGCTCCAGACCTATAGCACTAACAAGTTGCCTCGCTAAATCCTACGAAAGCATAATAAATATAAGAATAACATACGTTCTCGAAACCGATAACTTACTAGATACTCACCAGTGTGGTTACAAGAAAGGCTGCTCAACAACTGACCATCTCGTTCGTCTTGAACATACCACACGTGAAGCATTCCTTTATTAACAGCACTGCCTAGCGGTGTTTTTCGACCTAGAAAAAGCATACGACACCACATGGAGGTATGGCTTTTTACAAGATCTAGCAACACTAGGAATACGCGGCAGAATGCTCAACTGTCTGGCCGATTTTCTGTCAAACCGAACATTTCAAGTCCGTCTGGGAGCAACACTGTCCCGAGTCTTTGTCCAAGAAAATGGTGTCCCAGAGGGTTGCGTATTAAGCACTACTCTTTTCGTGGTGAAGATGAACTCCATAAATTCAGTTTTACCGCCCAACATTATGTACTCTTTATACGTTGACGACCTTCAAATTGCATACCGTGCCTCGGGTATGTCTACATGCGAAAGGCAAATCCAGATAACAATTAACAAGTTGACGCAATGGGCCGATAAAAATGGAGTTCGGTTTTCTACGCAAAAAACTGTGGCAGTGGTATTTTCACAAAAAAGGGGGTTACACCCTGACCCAGCTCTCAAATTAAATGAAAACCTGTTACCAGTTAAACACGAACAAAAGTTCTTAGGAATGATTTTTGATAGTAAACTAAACTTCATCGCCTACATTAACAGCGTAAAAACTAAAGCAAACAAAGCGCTTAGCATCCTGAAAGTCCTATCACGTAAGCATGGGGCGCCGACCGAACTTGCGTGTTGCGTATTTACCGCTCCGTCGTGCGCAGCATTCTTGACTACGGTTGCATAGTTTACGGGTCAGCAAGGCAGTCTTACATCAAACGTCTTGATCCCACCCACAACCACGGACTACGCTTAGCAACTGGTGCGTACAGGACCTCACCAGTAGAAAGCTTATATGCCGACAGTAACGAACCCTGTTTAGAGCACCGAAGAGCCTTGCTTACAATTTCATGCGTGCTTAGAATCACAGCTCTACCTAATCATATATGCCACACTCTTGTTATTTACACCACACACAGAACACACTATGCTAACAAACCACATAGCGTGAGACCACTTATCCTTCGATTCGAAGATATGTGCCAAAGCTACAATGTTCCGAGCGAGGCTCTCAAAGTCACCGAAAGACCAAACAGACTCCCCCCATGCTATGATTTCGCACATTTTTGCGATTTTACTCTAACATGCCACAAGAAAAAAGAAACACCGCTTGAACACATAATGCAAGATTTCTTAGAATTACAAAATAAATACAATGACTACACCGAGTTTTACACGGACGGTTCCAAGACAAATGAACATGTTGGAAGCGCAGTTGTATCGGAACACTGTTAAAATTGTCTTAGGTTGCCACAGTCTGCTTCGGTTTTTACAGCCGAAGTATATGCCCTGCTTATGGCCTTGGAAAAAATAGAAACAGTAAATTTTAAAAAAGCAGTTGTGTACACAGATTCCCTCAGTTCACTTAATTCCATCCATAGAAAATCAGAGTGCGAGCCTTTTCTCGGCTGCATCATGAGAATGCTCGGCAAAAATGAAAAGCATGGTAAAATAATTCGCCTCTGTTGGGTTCCAAGCCACGTGGGAATCCCAGGAAATGAAAAGGCGGACAAATGCGCAGCAATCACAGCGCGTAAAAAGTTAAACAAATAAATATTCCCTTCAAGGACTGTGTCCGAGTGGTCCGTGCTGCGGTCACCTCAAAGTGGCAACAGAAATCGGACTGCCAAGTAAACAACAAGCTGCAAATAGTAAAACCCATACTGCAGGAGTGGAAGACATATCACCAGGAACGTTTCATGGAAGTTATTTTATGTCGCGTTCGCATCGGACACACACATCTCACACACAACGTTTTATTGAAAAATGAACAACAAGCGGTTTGTGATCAATGCCAAGAATCTCTGACTGTGAATCACATTTTAATAACATGTCCAGCGTTCGTGGAAAAAAGACAGAAATATTTTTATGAACTTTACAAAACACTAACACCATTTCATCCTTCCCTGATCCTAGCTGAAAACGCACTTGTATCTTTACATGATGTTTTTAAGTTTATAGATGAAACAGGGTTCTTAAACAAACTATAAAGTAAATTTTTTGTTGCTTGAAGCACTTTCACCAAATTATAATTTTTCATCCTGTCAATGGCGCATCATAGCCTTAGGTGCTTTTGCGCCACAAAACCTTACATAACTAACACAATCACCGAAGCCTTCCGATATTTGTGAGGACAGCGCAGATATAAATATTATACAATTATAGCTCGGTATTGAAGGCATTGCACACAAGGCATTGTAAGCGAAACTGCAGCTACATTCAAGGACAGCTGATCCCATTGACCAGTTTTATTATAGGCATCAATACTACGTATGATATAGTTAGCTTTGTATAACATTATTATACAAATGTCCTGTGGACAATTATGATAATACTGATACCGAGGAGCAGTGGCACAATAAGTTTTCCTACTTGCTGTTTATAATATTCTTTTGCGTATTATCTTTGCAATGTACATCATTTAAATTATAAATGTGGCTTCCTTGTATTTGTGTGAAATCTTCTGGCTTCTATAGGTGCAATAAACATTGAATAAAGAATGAAACAAATACTGCTGTCCTAAAAATGTGCTTTCCATAGTACAAGTACACCATCAACACAATGAATCCACAAGTGCAAATGAATGCTGACATTTTTCCCTTGCCGCTATGTATTCAGCTCTCATGCCATTTCACATTAGCACAGGAAGAAGGGTCCTCCTGGCAGTGTTTGACTCGAGGACATAATTCTGCTGTGGAGCTATATTCACATTCGAAAACAGCTGAATCAACTCCAGATAATGCACAAATTCCGCCCATTCGCTTTATTATATCACGAAAATGAATCCCCAAGGCACGTCTCAACAGCGTCGTCGCACCACACAGTCTTGCAAAATAGTGCACGTAAATCTGAATAAATGGCGACTTCGGCATTTTTAATGCAGGCTAATGCTATTTATTTCTCTCAAAATAAAACACGCACACCAGAGACTGTTATTAAGCAAAAATGCGACAAAAAAGTGTCCCTCAAAACATCTCGTTTCTTCCTAGGTGCAAGACAGCGGGATAAAAATTAGCAAGATAATACACACCACAGCCTAAGGAGTACGAGGGAAAAATAGACCACACTCGGGCGTCTAGACGGGTTTGAACCGCGAGCGCTGGCAACTCTACTAACCGTGGTGGTAAGCGCAAGTGACACCTTGAAAATTTTCTGCCTTCAGGTGTCAGGCGCCCCAGTCTTGTTCCACGTTTCAAGGCATCGCATTTGAAGCGAAGAACGACGCGCGCAGTAGCAGAAAACCACCACCCGCATGCGGGCCTTCAAGCCTGTGACGGCAGGCGCCACTAAAAGTTACCACGTACCAAGTAATCACGATTGCTCCGGCAACCTTGTGGGCCTATTCCTACCCAAAAGGCACCGCGCACGGGGCCCCTGAGAGAGGGAGGGGCGGGTTCAGAGGAGGTTCGCTTGCCCAGGCTAGCGAAATCACGTGGCGCTCCCTCCTAGTATTTTTCTACCTCCACGGCGCAGAGTGACTTTCAACATGGCTCTGAGGCGGCAAAAAATTTTTAAAAGTGAAAGCGCGCGCTATCATCGTCCAATCGGAGATACAGGAGAGAGTGAAGCAGCGTTGATCGAACGATGGCGGTACTTTTCCTATATAGGGAGTTTAGTATCGCCACGAGAGGTATAGGGAGTTTCCGGCCCATGGTTGTTCTTTGAGTGTAGCCGGTTTCTCCGGGGCAGAGTCTCGCTCATTAAAGAGTTACTTTCACCATTCGCAGTTCTACTACTGTATTGTTTACCGTCCTTACCCCGTGACAATCTTTAAATACAATTTTTTTCTGCGCATCATTCATGACTCGAATTGCTTGAATTTGTGACTAATCGCACTTTTGTACTTTTTGTGCTCACATGTTTTCTTCATTGGTTTTGTTTAGTTTAGCTCTCCCTGGCATCGACATCGTGTCTCCAGTATGTATTAAATAAATAAATTAGAATCAAAATAGACGTGCAGTCTGCCGGTTCACTTTTGACGTTGTGGCATAGTTCTGGTTAATCTTCGCACGATCTAAAACGCAAAACAACTCCTAATGTTCGTTTCACACTAATGCACGTTCCTAATACGCTAATACACTGAAACCTCACTGATGCTCGTCCGTTTCCAACGTGCATTAGTAGGCTAGTGAGGAATTCACTAATAAAGCCGCCACATGTTCGCTTTCAAAGACTGTAAGAACCCAACCACATTTTAATCCGCTTGCTGACATAATTTCCGGTATTTTATGACCATTAATTCTAATGGTAACCGAAAGCGATCTTGCGACTGCAGTGTAAAGCAGTTTCGGTGACAGCACCAGTTTTTTTTGTAATCACTCTCGTCACAAACCTATTTTCGTATGCATTGACCATTGTAGTTCCATCACGGGTAGAGAGCTAAATTACGGGTAGACGCTGCCAGGCATTGCTAACTGGTTGGTGCCTGAGTATGCGAACATATCTCTAAGCTGGTGGGGTAATTCAGGGCATTAAATCCAGTGTTGCATTAAATCCAAGGTAAACTTGTGCGTAACGTACAAGGTATTCCGATATTACATTCAGAAGAAGCATCTTATAGTTATTGCAGGCAGTAGAAAAGCAGAGCAACGTGTATACCTCCGTACACCGATTACGGCTTCAAACATTGTCAGCAACCGTAAACGGAGTTAGGACGCCGTAGTAGGGCGTGGACTTACACGTTCGTTTCCAGACAAATGGTAAAACTCCTTGATGACGCTCTTCCATATTTCCCTGGTTCCCGTTGTATCCGAGTTTTTACTTTCGAACATGTATCTCCTTGGTGGTGCCTGGTACGCTTCTATAGCAGCGGCGCCATGATCTGGTACTCGTACCCCAGCATCTCTTCGAATGTGACGCTATCCAAGACGCCGCCACCGTAGTGGGCGTATAGAGTCTGGAAGTAGGTCCGGCGTGCTGGAGACCCCATGCCAAGCGAGGACACATGGCGCTGTGCCTCACCAAAGCCTCCGGAAGGACGCGTGACAACCTGCCCATTGATAAATGACCTGAAGGAGCGCTAAAAAAGTAAATCAGTTTATTAAAACGGTAAAGAATTATTTTGATGGCAATCGTGCGGACGCTCGAGGCACAAATCCGCCGTCGACACGGCCGCTATAATGGGTTTTGTCCATATCCATAATGATGATTTATTGGCGTCCGCTTTGAAAGTGGGCGGTGATAAGCAGTGACCCAGCCTGCTTGATTTATTCAGGTATACTGTACATGTACAGCTTTCTTGACCTATACTTCCACTCTGTGTCCGCGATTTGCAGGTACGGACACTTCTGCATTTTAGACGCCCAGTTATTTTTATTCGTGTTCCAGAGTCTTTCTTTAAAAACTAATTTTGCTCTGCGCTTCTCTGACTTCAAAGGTCACCCTGCACATTTGTGGTTTTACCGTCGGTTCGCAATGCCAACCGGCCTTCCGATTTTTTCGTTAACTTCGAAACTCGACATGATGACCCATTTGAAGCATAGAATGGCATTTGCGAACGTCAGTGTGGGCACCATTACTCTTTTCGAGATTCCACACACCACCTCATATTTGTTGTGTCCTTTTCCCCAACAGCATTTGCCTAGCGTATAGCGTTGGGCCAGCATGTGACAGACGCGTATAATCCGAACACAGTCAAAGCAGTTCAAGCGAAACGCTAAGCCTTGCGGTCACTGTCAATACTTACCCCTTGCAAAGAAACTGGTGGTGTTTTTTTTTTTCAGACTCCTGTGGTCAACCTTACGTAAAAACACATTTATTATCTATGAAAACGGTAGCCGACGTTATATTTTTATTTTGTGCGCCGCAGCATTAGCGCCGATGTGTGATTGTGACGTCGCCAATTTCATAGTAGATCCTCGAATTTTGCTCTGCGCTTCTCTGACTTCAAAAGTGGCCAAACCCATAAAACCCTGCACATTTGCGGTTTCACCGTCGGCTCGCAATGCCAAACAGCCTTCCTATATTTGGTTAACTTGTAACCTCGACACGCTCATTTTCGAGTAAATTCTAGCAAGTTCTCCATGAACTTGCTATGGCAACTAGAGTTGCTTGTTTCATTTAAAATGCAATGCGGAAAATTTTTTTAACGGTAGGATAACTAGACCCGGCTAGACGCCTTAAACATGTATAATGTCATGGTGAGCTTGGACGCGAACTTTCGCACAGTGTGGCTACCGGTGCTTCATAGTTGCACCATTCTTTTCAAGCCTACTCCTACGCCGAGTGACGCTTCGGTGTACGTTTCGCTCTTGCAGAATGTTTATTGAGTACTAAAGCTATTACTGTTTAGTACCACTACTACTAAATAACAGTAGTACTATATTATTATTAGTACTAATATATAACAGTAATAGTACTAGTAATAGTAGGGCGTTAAAGAGGAAAAAATGAATCGAGCATTGCAAACAACTTCTGCACAGAGGCAAGCCACTATCTAGACCTTACCATCATATGGATGGATGGAAACAACTTTATTAAAATCCGGCGAAGTTTAACGACCCGGGCTCATCATGCGAGGCTTGCTCAGCAAGTATAAAATTATTGAACGAAGAACGGGGGGTCGCGATGCCGCCTTGGAAGTTCCCGCGCCAGCTTGGTCTGATGTCACAGGTTTACAAAGCGTCTGATCAGGCCTAGTTAATATTTCAGTGTTAAAAACAGACTAGATTGTATTCTAATTAGCATCATAGTAAACCCAATTGGCAGGTTTCGAGAACTTTTGCTGTGTCATGACCACCCAGAAATAAGGAAAAACACGTTGAAATACATGACGTCAGACTAGCGCATCGGCACAGGGATATGCAGCGCGAAAAGAAAGGCATTTGAGCCTTTTCTTTCGCCTCTACTAATCGAGCCTCTTGTGCGATAAAGTTTTAAAGGAATACTCTATCAGCGTAACTGTTTTATTGCTTTGATTTTTAACATTCTTTTTATTTGTTTTGTTTTTAACATTGTTTTTAACAGTCTGCAACTCAACCTAAGCAATCCGCAAAAAACGGCCTAACAACTTGCAAGATTTCCTTGTGTGAGCCTGACTGGCTAGTGGGAATATCATGAAAAACATGATTCAGTGATATCTGATAGTGAGTGAGCAAAAATTTTTATTATGAAGGCTGGCACCCAGGCCTACACGGGAAAAGTGATTAATAGCTGCCCTGAAGGTCCGCAGCTACCACGAACTCAAACGTGGTGCCGATAACAGTCCGGGCGTCCAGGTGTGTTGGTGGCAGATCCTGTCGTTATGAGAATGGACCTTTCCAGACTTGTGTCTGGTGCACTACTTCAAGTCCCTTACAATCCCACACCAGATGGTTAATGTCTGGCTTCTCCCCTATAGTGCAAAAGAGGCAGCCTACGTGCTTGTACTGAGTCACAGTCAACTTCACCATTCCAGCATGTCTTCTGTTACCCCAGTCCCAGCTCTCGTCCTAATTGTAACAATTTCGGCTGCCTTGCGGATCGCATTCGGGGTTGGTTTACGGTTTGAAGTAATTTGGTCCGTGACAGCTTTTTTTATTCTCTTATCTAAGCAGAGCATTCAGTTCTGGACCAATTCAAATTTGTGGAGGCATAATACGTGGCAGTGTCAGCGGTTGCTTATCATCGCTGCGGGATCTCCGCTAGGACTCAGCGTTCGTTCCACCTACACTCCTCGTTGTCGGTGGAGTGCCTCTAGGCCAAGTGCCTTTCCAGGGGGCACTGAAATGGCTTCGACTGCGTCTATGGAGCCCGTGCATATGTCGTAGGTATCTGTTCTTTCGGTTATTGCTTTGTTTATAGCTTCAATAGCAAAGTAAATAGCATGCTACTAGATTTGGTATGTCAATGGAGCTTCTGTATACTTGGAGAAGTCTCCACCTGATCTCACGCAGCTGTTGAAGGCTGCCGCCGCTAGCACCTCTGCCGGTTCCCATGCGGCGTCAGCGTAAACACCGTTTGGGTCTTCAACTGCGCGCTTTGCGGTGGCTGCACTGGCCTCGGCGTGTTGTTCCCCACTAGGCATTCGTGGAATATGATTAGGGTCTCTGAGCTGTCTATCCTCCCAGAGGGGAGGGGGTATTTTAGGTTGAATGCGGAAGCTTCCATGTTGGACGCTATCAATTGGTCGTCCATATAGCTCAAGAACACTACGTCCTGCAGTAGGCAGCGCCCGCCCGATTTCCTGTCCTTTACCCGGGAATCGAGAATTAGTCTGATCGTGGTGGACCTGGAAACTTGTAGGATTTCTCTGCTCTGGTATTTCATCGGAGGCTTCTAATCACTCTCACAATTTCTGGGTGACGACACTCTGCTTCTCTCCCTGTTTAGCGTCACAGCGAAGCCGACGGCGCCACAGCAACCATTAGATGTTATCACCGCTTCTACCAGGGTAGGCACGGTGCCGATACGGGCACCTCCACCACAGTGTGCTGTACGATGAATGAGGTGCAGGGTTTGGTGCCATTGCTTGCTGAGTTATCTGAGTCATGCTTTGGGTCGCCTTGACTTATGTATCTGAAGTCTCAGGATGCCCAGCTGCCTTTGCGGAGCTCGCTGAATATCCTTCCCGCTGAGCTTGGGTTCGGACTTGTTCGAACGGGCCTTTAGAGATCAAGCAATGTGACTCAAAGGTAATAAAACACCACGATTTCCTAGAAATATTTTCACGGGCAATGTAACAATGTGAAGCTTAAAATAGAGAGTCTTCGTTCCTGGTGTTCTTTGTATTATTTACACTGGTCGAAGCACGTCTTTCACTTGGCAGCCACTGTCCCCTCGTCTACCCTCAGGGTCGATGAGGGGACCGCTGAGAAAAGCGAGGAAATTAATCCAATCGGTGGACACTGTGATGTCGATGCTAGGCTAAAGAAAACGGAGGATATCCATGGTGGTCGGGCAAAACGGATCGCATAGCTGAAAAATGAACTCAATATGGAGCGTGATGCACGGAAGGCAGTAGAAGAAATACTCCGAGCAGCCAAGGTCCAGGATGAGACTGTGAAACGGAGCGCAGAGCTGAGAAATGAGTTCAATATGGAGCGTGACGCACGGAAGACGGTAGAAGAAAGACTCCGAGCAGCCCAAGAAATCTGAACAGGGTCGCTATTACGAACTAAAAAGGTAGGGATGATGAAAGGCCGGCTCCCAGCGGGACAGGACCCCAAGTGTCCACAAAGTGCATAGAATGCGTGGAACATGCAGGGTTGGCAGCTGGAAGGAGGGTCACCTACCTTGAAGCTTCCGCAAAGGGACAGCAGGAACGCAGTGGTCAATATCCTGTGTAAAATTCAAATCACGCGGACAAGGATGACAAAGGGAAGCAGGGTGAGGCCTCGTCAGCAGGGGAGAGTGAAAAGAATATAATCACCGGTGCCTCAAATCTGCCTGGGTGCTCAGCGGCAATTGTGGAGCAGGTGAAGGGCGACAAAAGAGCGGCGGTAGGGACGTTTCGAGAGTGGACATTGGGAGATCTCATGGAGTGAGCTAGAGATATGCTCGCGGAGAATGCACAGGCTCGCGACCTTGTAATAGTATGCGGGGGGCCTAAATGACGTGCTGAGCAAGAAAGGGGTGGGATTGGCCCAGCGCTAGGCGGGGGTGTAGACGACTTAGGCGAGGTGTCTCTTCGGGTGCACACTGGTATGCACTGTGCTGGAGGTACCTGCACGTGACATTATCGTACCAAGAGCAGTTGCGGCCACTGATGATGCGATTTGGAAAGTGAGCCGAGAGAAAGGTCTCGAGGTTGTGGAAGTCAACAGGGAAGTGAGAAGGTATGGTGGTTTTCAAAGAGACAGAGTCCACTTCGATCAGAGGCTTAAACGACAGGTGGGCTGGCGATTTGCTGGTCGTGCTGTTGCTTTTAGCCCACGGGTGCACATGACGCGAGGGTAAGTAGTAAAAAGAAGGTCCCTTAGGTCTGACTAGCATCCCCGGGAACGACAGAAAAACGAGAAAGCGAGAAAGACCTGTATGTTTACGTAATTTATTGCATGTTTATGCATTAGGTTATATAAACGTGCAGGGTGGCAGAATGAAAAGTGGTTAGAGATTGAGGAGCAGTTAGAGAACAAACAGGTATATGTGCGTTTACAGAAACGCACTCAGAGACTTAAAAGAGCCACCAATCATTGAAAATAATGTGTGGGAAGGGGACAACCGAACAGAACTGGAATGAAGAGGAGGGTGTGTCGGAGTACTAATATATTAGGGGCCAACTGGGATAGAGTAAACTCAAAGTGTTGACAGCATCTTTGGTTATCAGGCACAGTTAGTCCGTCCGTCCGTCCGTCCGTCCGTCCATCCATCCATCCATCCATCCATCCATCTGCGGCAGTGGCGGCGCCGGCCGTGCGGGGTAAAGAAACATTTGTATCCAATCCAAGGTGGTTGGACAGCGAAGCTGTAAAGCACAGCGAGAACGATAACTCATTGTGACGTAGCTTCAAAATATTCACATGGTTACATTCACATGCATTTTACCTAATTATTAGCCTAAGACGTTATAATAAAAACAGTATAAGCAACGAATAAAATTAAGGTGTGGTCTTTTTCGGTCTGTAACCAAACCCATGCGAACTAGGGCCGGCCGCCCCTAGTTCACATGGGCCCTCCAGTGCTTACGAATCTCGCTGGCAAGCTGTCTAGCCGACGCCGCGCATCGCGTGCTCTATTACACCAGAAAATAAAGTTGTTCTAGCAAAGAGCATTTTTTAGCTTTTCACGTCTCTCGAATCGGCGAGGTGCCCTTCCACAGGCACCACTGGAGCCCTAATAGTGCGCATATTCTTTCAACGCGTCGCGTGTGTCTCGTTGATCGCGGCATATTCGTGACCGCTGTCACAAGGTTGTTTGATGGAATACGCCGTGCTAATGGCCCTCGCGGTCTAGTTACATTACAATTTTGTGAACGTCGACGTGCGGGTGCCAGGTAAACAACGCTTCAAAAATGCTACCGCGAAAATGTTTGGAGCGCAAGAGCTACTGAAGTTTCTTTTCTCGGTGCTTCGCTAGTTACCTATAAATTCCGTAGGGTGAAGACGCAACCAAAGATGGAAAAAAGAATCAGGACAGAAAAAAGGACAGGAAAGACCAACTAGCCCAGCAATAAGTCCTGATATGATATAATTACCTGTATTGGGATGCATGCTAGTGCGGCACACCACATGGCACACGGAAACACCTCTGATTGTTGTCACCTGAGTGATGCCATAAAACAAGGCAAAGGCTAGAAATACAATGATAGCAGGCTGCTGGTACATTAGGGGCCGACAATTTCCTACTTGACTCGCCTCCTATTTTTATGGCGGGAAAATTGTGGCAGCGCCGACGGGTCCGTCGCCGTTTGATATTGAGGCTATATCGAAGCTCATTTCTTAGGACACGCTAACAACTTTCTCAGTCACAAAATCTTGTTGAGCCCTCTCAGGAAAACGCCAAAACTTGCAACTAGTCGTTAACAGCACGTCCGCTGTACAGCCTCCAGCGCGATCCCACGTACCAGCATGGCGGCGTAATGTGGCGGATGATAGACGGCGCTGTGATCGCAATATGGCGGCGCCTCGATGAAACGAGGGCGCCGCCTAAAATTCTCATAAAGCCTCACGCGAAAACTCCGGCCGCGTAATCCGATCACACAGTGTTAATAAACTACCAGCCGGGGTTCCGAAGCTCACCTGGGAGCTATTTCCAGTTACCGGGGAAGGATTCATTGCTGTGGTAACTGCACTGAACAGCGCCTAGAGGCGAAACCTACGTCCTACTACAATTGGACAACACAGCGCAATTAAGCCTAGCCTGCGCCAAGACGTCGTTCATGCAGTCTTTCGAAGAAAGAGAAGGCGCCATAGGTTCGAAATCTGACACTTAGGGCAGGCCTCGGAAACTCCGGTGGTTTTTTGTCCACGTGAATTCCAGCGCCATCCATTAGGTGGATGCGAAACCAAAATCGCTTTTCCTTTATTTTTTCTTGTGAAGCCTCTCTCAACTTTGCCGTTTCTCTCTCGCCTTCAACTATCGGCGGCGCGGCCCGCGCTCATCGTCGGCCGTGCTGATAACGGCCAAAACGGCAGCAATTTTTTTTCTGGCACTATGCGGTCAGTTTTGCGGTTTTCGCCTTCCGCGCTAGCAGTGTGGTCCGTGTGGTGCCCTACCGTTCACGTTTGTCGGCTTTTACCCGCAGTGTCTCGCAGCTGTCGCTGTTCGTGTGTGGTTCAATGGTCTGCGAACACATCAAGACGAAGTGAACCATGTGACGTGAAATTCTACCGCATTCCTAAAAACAACAGGTGAGCACTGTGCAGTTTACTTCCCGGTTTTTATTTGCGATAGTAATTGTGCGCTGTCGTACATGGCAGTCCGGTGGTGAGGCAGCAGCTAGCAGATTTGAAAACACCACAACGATGTAGTAGATCGTTATATCAACCAGCAGCGAACATAAAGCTCCTTATAAATATAGTACCACATGTGCGTATCGCAAAGAACATGTGTGTAGGTGCGCGCTTTGCACTTATTTCTAGCTAATTTGTCACCATCGTTTAAAAATGCGTTTCTGAGAATTAAGGTGGACATATCACAGCTAGTACTCTGCCGCGACGCAGAAACGAGCTAAGTTTTGTATGTTCCAAGTGCGATGTTATAATTTATGATCTTCACTGTTCTTCAGGATGGAAGCATTTTTAACCTACGCTGTAAGGATGAACCTAATGGGTTTGCGCAGAGTCAAGGTCAACAACCGCAGAATATGCTCGGCGCACTTCACGAAGGTGGATTTTATGGACCGAGCGAGAAGCAGGCCGTGAGAAGCTATATATTTCGTGCATTGGCCATTAGAACAACTACAAGAAATGTTTTTACATGTGCGTACAGTCGCAAATTTTTTGAAGGTGAACACGGGAACGCGTGGCCTTCTGAGCTCACGGCGCGCTTCAGCGGTGGCAACGAGAAGCATTGCTCATGCGCAGTGTGTCCGGCGTGCGCAAATTCTCCAGCCGCGCGCATTGCGTCACGCAAGCAAGTGCGTGTCGTCTGCTCCGCGCGTACCGCAATAAGGTAGCCGTATGGTTCGTGATTGGTGACGATGTTGAACTTCTCATTACGCTCCCCACGATGCATCAATAAACTTGAAAATATATGTAATGTTTTGTGGGCGTTCTCAAGATCATTGTTGATCTGTAGCCAGGCCACGCATGCTCATGACACTCGTGGGCATATTTAAAAAGCGGCTTCCGTCTTTGAGGAGCGTATATATATTCTTGCACATTACCGCATCGGTCAGAGCAGCAACTGAATTTCAGCATGGTCCGCGTTCCCGAAGAAGAGAGGTGGAAAATCGTACAATATTTGCTCAAGGGATATTCACAGCGCTCCATCGGTGCTCTCGTGCACAGGCCGCTAAAGACCGTCAACAGGATTATTCAGGCATTCAGCAAGGAAGGCCGACTCTGTGATGCCCCACACAGGCGTCGACCAAAGGCAACGACGGAGGATGAAGACGCGCTTATGGTAGCTGCTGTCGTCGAGAACCCGTTCCAGTCCGCGAGGCAAGTGCGGGAGCAGCTAGATGTGGACGCTTCCCTTGCTACGGTCCGGCGACGCCTCCGAAGTGCTGGACTGCGAAATTCTGTAGCAGCACGAAAGCCAGTCGTCACTGCTTCGAACGAGAAGTCACGTCTCCAGTTTGCCGAAGCACACGCCTCATGGATGGCAGATGACTGGGGCCGAGTGATCTTCTCGGATGAGTCGACTTTTACAACGCGCCAAGACCAACGGATGCGAGTTTGGCGAACCAGAGGCACACGGTAAGAAACTTTTCTTAATGCACGTTTAAATTTTGCGAAGGATTGTCAAAAATACGATTTCGATGCAGTTACGAGCCAGCCAATGTGCAGGGAGTCGCCGCGAGTGGCCGAAACTGCGTGAACGTGCGGGCGTGGTGTCAAGGCATGGTCTCGGGCATCTGCATCGCATAGAATGTGCCCTTACGTCGCAGCGATACTGCACAGAAACTTTGGACAATGTGTTGCTGCCCTACGCCCACAGCCTCTTTCCCGATGCCGACTTTATGTTTCAACATGACCTGGCGCCGGTTGACACGGCAAAAGTTGTCAAGGAACATATAGAAAATCGCAGAATCAGCATGCTTTCCTGGCCGGCCAAAGGCGCTGACATGAACATCTGCGAAAATATATGGGGGTACATCAAAGCAGCCATGGTGCGAGAACCTGTCCGCCCGACGACTAGGGACGAGTTGTGGGCAGCCGTTCGACAAGTCCTCCCAGCGCATCATGACTTTGTGCCAGCGCTGTACGCGTCACTGCCCTCTAGAATGGCAGCACTCGCTTCCACAAAGGGTTGTATGACAAAATACTAACATCATCAAACAGAAAATTATTCCTGCTTACTAATACTACTTCTAAACGGATCAATCTTTTGTTGAACTTGCACCAAATAAAAGTTCGGATGTTTGTGTTCCCTTGCCTGTTCGTTGTACGATAAGAACACAGCAGAAGGAAAACTGAACAAAGTGAAAAGTTGAAGTAATTACAGTAACGCCAAGCATAAGAAGCACAACGTTCTGAATTAAAAGCATCAAAATCGTGGTTTCTGTCATAATTTGGTTTCTATTGAGGGGAAAAAACTGCTAGCAGACGACACACGCGTGCTACGATGACGTAATGCGCACGAAAGGAGCCTACCCTCCCCGAGCATGCGAGCAGATATTGTGGCTGCCGTCTGACGGCGATGGTGATATAGAAAGCCACGCGCTCCCGTGTTCACCCTCAAAAAGATTGCGACTGTACATGAAACACCATCCGCGTTTTGTTTCATTCTATAGTGTGTTGAACTGTCTGCGACAATTGTGGTTTTCGCAAACGAACACAATAAAGTGAGTTCAAAGAACGGTTGTGTTGTAGGTGGAATTATGTTTTTATTACAATTTGGGCACATGCTTCCTTGATTGTAACAATGAACGCGACTGCGTGCATGAAAACTCAAAAAATCCACTGCGCACAAGCACGCAGCACGAATGCACGAATGGCACGGCTGGACAGGAGAGGAGCGCGGAGCGCGCTTCGGTCCGGCGGTGCGTATGATAACGCCCGCGACAAAAAGAAAAAAAAAATGTGGTTGATCCCTCTTATATAGGAATCGGTATAGAACACGAAAGTGAAACGTGTCTTCACAGAAGTAGTGTAATGTTAATTGCACATTGATATATAATGTCTATTGGTGTTTTGTGGCTAAAGCGCCCTTAGGCGTTGATGCACCCACGCTGACGCCTGGTGGCACGTCTCCTCCATCACGACTACCAACGTCGATGACCATGAGCAACCGTCGTGCATATGGAAGCTGCACTACGCTGCACACGCTAGCACAACGCGAAAGACGAAGCACGTAACTGACACACTGATACAACGCGCAAGACAAAGCACGTAACTGAATCGTCACCGAGTCAAATCAGCGCGTACAGCGCGTCGTAATTGCAGCCTCCGCGATCAACTTCAGAAACATTTTCAGAGCTAATTGCGGAGGCCACGCTCCGCTGTGCTGAGTACGGTGAACGCCACCTAGGTGGTGTTGGTAGTGCTTCTTGATGCCAGCGTCCCTTCGAATGCTGGCATCGAGGCGTCGTAGTGCTGAGACCACCGAAGCGTTCACTGTCGGTGCGCGTTAGTGTCATAATGCAGTACTTCTCTTTTCTGCTCGTAGGCGGCGGCACCGCCCCGAGCAAGAGCGCGGGTACACGGAGGAGTGTTAGATATATAAGGCGCGTCTGTGTAGCTCTCTGCAAATGCGTTTGTGGCGCAATGGGTTAAACGCTCGGCGATCTATCGTCGCGGACCGAGAGGTCGTGGGTTCGATTTCCAAATTTTGCATGTTTGTGGAACTTTTTCTTCTGGTTTCTTTCTTTGTATTATGTTCTATGACGTATTTCCGTGACGGAAATACGTCAGTGAAGTCTTGGTGGACCCCGGCATAAAACACTTTCGTGTTAAAAAAAAAAAGAGCGCGCCGCGGACAGCTGAAAATAAAAAAAATTGCCCGCCAATGCACCCTGTGAAGGTGGTTGGAAAGCGAAGCTTTTTACGCCATCCTCACGGTGACTGCGGTGCACTTGATATTTCACACTCTACAACGTAACTTTAACCACGGCCTTCATTATTATTTACTTCACAACAATGTTCACTACTGCTTTATGATCGGTGTGATATACAGTACTAGACTACCCCATAGTGGGGTAGTCTAGAAATGAACCGAAGCAGTTACTAGGCTGGAAGGGTTTCGAATGACGTCAACCCTCTTTCAAGCAGCTGCATAAGCTTTGAAACAGCTGCAATCTAATCTTACGGACCGCGCCGAGCCTGTTTCCGTTGTTTGCCCGCAGCCCTTATCATTCATCATGTTGGCTCATCACTTTGAAGCTTGTTTTTGTGGTTTTTCTTGCGAAAACGAGTGCTTAGTTGTACGCTGAATGCCTGAATTCAAGTAAGCTATACTGTTATACCTGCAATTGTTAGCGGTTCGTCGGGATCGTTTTTTGATTACAACGACGGACACGACAGAACCCTTGGCTGGTAGAGGTACAAAGCTTCGCTTTAAAAAAGAGCAGTGCGCGAGGCATGGGAGAGGGATAGGAAAGTCAAGAGGGAAAGGAGAAACGAGCGGAACAACGTTCTCATAAAAAAACAGGAAGACAAAACGTGCTATAGCGAAAGGGGGAGCGTTAAAAAATCGCGCCGTTTTTCTTTTTTTCGCCACCGTAGTATCGTCATCAATCCGCTAGGGCCTAACTGAAGTGCGCCTTGGCACTAGCCTCGACTGAGCGTCTGCTATAGGAGAACCAATCGGAGGTATAGGAAGATTCACCCCCCCCCCCCCCCCCCCCCACCCCTTGCTTTGTCTCCCACGACTGTATGGCCATTTCTGGGAACAGGCAGGTGAGTGAGCTGACCTTAGAAGAATATTTCAATGCCCTTCACTATGCGTACTAGAGAAATGAGGGAATTGGATTAGGCGTAGGTTATATATATATATATATATATATATATATATTGCCAAGAGGTCTATTAGCAAAGGACGCAGTGAACGGGCAGCAGTCACAAGCGTTCGGCCAAGGACAGCAACCACGAGATCATGCCGGTGGCGATGCTGCTGAGGCGGCAGGCTACAATCATTACAATCGCCCTCCGCAGAAAGGCGCCATCCTGGCGGCTTAAGGTGGCGGTCTCACTCCGGCGGCACGAGCCCCCCGTTTTCAGTACTTTTGGAGCAACCGTGGCGGCTCTTCTACTTAAGATATGAAGTTGTCGTATAAACCATAAAAAGCTTAATTCTTGTAGATTCCAACTATATATAATATAAAGAAATTGATTGGTGTGATTTAGAAATAAATGTTCAAGAACAAGCATGAGATACATGGTTTTCGCGAACTGTGCCTCAGTTGTGACCATATTCAGAAGAAACTACCGCACTTACTGCATTGCGGCTTGTTCTGTAGCTTCAGGACATATTTATCTAGTTCCTAGACGTAGCAAATTAATTTTAATGTTACTTTTGGATAATTTGCTTTTGAAAATTGCCAAATATTGCAATCTTCTGTTGTAGACAGCCCGGCAACTACATGCTCAAGGATGCTAACTTTTGACAAAGTACAGTTGAAGGAATTTCCATTTAGGCACAAAATTTCATTCATGTAACTTATTATTTTCCTATATGCGGCCGAAAATGAGCATATTTAGAATTCTGGTTTATTTTGCCCATTTTTGCGGGAAGGTAATAAGCTGCGAAGCTGCGCTTTAAAACTAATAAAGTTACATAAATGAAATTTTGCGTCCTAAATGGAAATTCCTTGAACTCTACTTTATCCAAAATTTAGCTTCCTTGAGCATGTAGTTGCCGGACTGTTTACAACAGAAGATTGCAATATTTTGCAATTTTCAAAAGCAAGTTATCCAAAAAGTAAAATTAAAGGTTAATTTGCTACGTCTAGGAACTAGATAAATATGTCCTAAGCTACAGAGCAGCCGCAATGCAGTAAGTGCGGTAGTTTCTTCTAAATATGGTCACAACTGAGACAGTTCGCAAAAAGACATGTATCTCATGCTTGTTCTTGAGCATTTATTTCTAAATCACATTAATGAATTTCCTTATATTATATACAGTTGGAATCTACAAGCATTAAGCTTTTATGGTATATACCACAGCTTTATATCCTAAGTAAAAGAGCCGCCATGGTTACTCAGAAGTACTGAAAACGGGGGCTCGTGCCGCCGGAGTGGGACCCACCGCCTTAAGGCGAAGATACTACTATTGGGGTCGTCATACGGCTTAATGCGGCTGACGTGGACAAGTTCGCGGCCGCGATGGTGCAGGTGTGTCAATGGCGTGAGGGGCTCCACGAGGTAATCGACGGAGGATGTTTGCTCCAGAACGCGGAAGGGTCCGGGTGTCGTAGCGGGTACCCGAAGGCAGACCAGAGAGCCAGGGGAAATGTTGGTGGAGAACGCTCAACGAGGTCGACGGGATTGCTGCTGCCACTGGTCCTCGGTGAAAAAATAGCGGGCATGCTGGTGGGGCATTCCTCGGCATGTCGAGCTGCATCAGACAGCGGAGTACTTTCGGACGCGTGAAGTTTATATGAAAGAATTGTATCGAACGTATTAGATGGTTCTCGTCCATATAGGAGAAAGTACGGGGAAAATCCAGTAATTGCTTGGGACCGCAGTATTGTAGGTATACGTCATAAAGGGAGAACTTGGTCCCAATTTTAATGATAAGAGGCGACGCACATTGAGAGCATATTACCAAGAGAACGGTTGAAGCGCTCTGTTTTGCAATTAGTTGGCGGATGGTACGCTGGTCTTCTTCTTTCTGGGTTTTACGTGCCAAAACCAGTTCTGATTATGAGGCACGCCGTAGTAGAGGGCTCCAGATTAATTTTGACCACCTGGGGTTCTTTAACGTGCACTACACTGTACTTATGCGGTGAACGATTCGCAATTCGTCGAGTAGTGCCTTCAAAGCATCGGAAAGAAAGTCTGGACCTCTGTCGCTCAGAAGTTCGCAACGGGCACCGTAGCGCAGGCCGAAATGGCGTAACAAACGATAAAACGTTGCGGGCGGTGGCAGTCAGCAGAGCGGCTGTTTTAGCATAACGGGTCATGTGATCCACTGTAACAATAATCCAGTGGTTCCCTGCTGGAGTGGATGGTAGCGGTCCGTATATGTCAATAACAACACGATCAAAGGCTCTCTACATTGGCAGGGAAGGTGTTGAGAAAGGTAGACTTGACCGGGAGGTACTTTTCGGCGTTGGTACTGAGCACAGGAGCGAATGTACTTTCGCAGAATTTTCGCCAATAAAATCGGAGGCGTAGTCAAGCGTAGGTCTTGAAGAGGCCGGCATGCGCACACTGTGGGTCTGCGTGGAAAGCGCCGCAGTTAAAGCCACGGAGATGGTGGGTTATCACAAGCGGCCACTTGCGACCGTCAGAAAGGTAGTTACGACGATAAAGGGGGCCATTGCGAATGAAGAAATGGGTAGCCTGGCCGCGAAGAGCGCGAGAAGGTGAAGAGGTGGATGAATCAGAAAAGATGCTCATGAGAGCACTGATCTAGGTGCTCGGACGGCATGTTACGCAATGCATGGGATGTAAGTGTGGGCTCAAGGTCAGATACGTAAACGCTGTCAGCTGATACCGGTGAGCGAGAGACCGGTGAGCGAGAAAGGGCGTCATCGTGAGTGTGTTTACGGCCGGAACGGTAAAGAACATGGGTGTGGTACTCCTGTAGCTTAAGGGCCCAGCGAGCAAGTCAGCCAGCAGGGTCCTTGAGGGTGGACAGCCAACATAGGGCATGGTGTTCAGTGAGGACGTCGAAAGTGTGACCATACAAAAAATGGCGAAATTTCCCAAGAGCCCAAATAATGGCTAAACAGTCTTTCTCTGTAACCGAGTAATTAGCCTCGGCTTTTGTCAGAGTGCGGCTCGCGTAGGCGATGACATATTGTCACGTAGTAGTGACGGGGAAGAAAACAGCCTCAAAACTGTGAATGACGAAACGGACTTTATTGGGCGAACCTGTGCCCACAAAACCAAGCTGCACTCGAAGGTAAACAATAGCGGCGACCACAGTCGGGCGATTGTCGAAAATCTGATCAGCGGCGAAACGCGTCGGCTTTTATACGTGAGTCATCGAAGGTTCCACATTATTCCCTGGTGCCCGCGTGTCTTCCAGAAAGTTCTACACAATTCGCGTCGCTCATACAATCAGATTGCACAAGCGTCGGTGACGTTCGATAATCTTCCAATGCAGGCGCGTCCTGCACCGAGCGATAACGTTTAACATTTGTAGCTGGTGGAAAGCGGCTACCGGTGAAAATAAACGTGTATACT